>NC_088229.1:660000-960000 GCF_036934945.1 Oncorhynchus masou masou | reverse complement strand
TTTCCCACGTAAACAGGTTTCCCACGTAAACAGGTTTCCCATGTAAACAGGTTTCCCATGTAAACAGGTTTCCCATGTAAACAGGTTTCCCATGTAAACAGGTTTCCCATATAAACAGGTTTCCCATGTAAACAGGTTTCCCATGTATGTGTTTCCCACGTAAACAGGTTTCCCATGTAAACAGGTTTCCCATGTAAACAGGTTTCCCACGTAAACAGGTTTCCCATATAAACAGGTTTCCCACATAAACAGGTTTCCCATATAAACAGGTTTCCCATATAAACAGGTTTCCCATGTAAACAGGTTTCCCACGTAAACAGGTTTCCCATATAAACAGGTTTCCCACATAAACAGGTTTCCCATATAAACAGGTTTCCCATATAAACAGGTTTCCCATATAAACAGGTTTCCCATATAAACAGGTTTCCCATATAAACAGGTTTCCCACATAAACAGGTTTCCCATATAAACAGGTTTCCCATATAAACAGGTTTCCCATGTAAACAGGTTTCCCACGTAAACAGGTTTCCCATATAAACAGGTTTCCCACATAAACAGGTTTCCCATATAAACAGGTTTCCCACATAAACAGGTTTCCCATGTAAACAGGTTTCCCATATAAACAGGTTTCCCATGTAAACAGGTTTCCCACGTAAACAGGTTTCCCACGTAAACAGGTTTCCCATGTATGTGTTTCCCACGTAAACAGGTTTCCCATGTAAACAGGTTTCCCATATAAACAGGTTTCCCACGTAAACAGGTTTCCCATGTAAACAGGTTTCCCATATAAACAGGTTTCCCACGTAAACAGGTTTCCCATGTAAACAGGTTTCCCATATAAACAGGTTTCCCACATAAACAGGTTTCCCATATAAACAGGTTTCCCACATAAACAGGTTTCCCATGTAAACAGGTTTCCCATATAAACAGGTTTCCCATGTAAACAGGTTTCCCACGTAAACAGGTTTCCCACGTAAACAGGTTTCCCATGTATGTGTTTCCCACGTAAACAGGTTTCCCATGTAAACAGGTTTCCCATATAAACAGGTTTCCCACGTAAACAGGTTTCCCATGTAAACAGGTTTCCCATATAAACAGGTTTCCCATGTAAACAGGTTTCCCATGTAAACAGGTTTCCCATGTATGTGTTTCCCATGTAAACAGGTTTCCCATATAAACAGGTTTCCCATGTAAACAGGTTTCCCATGTATGTGTTTCCCACGTAAACAGGTTTCCCATGTAAACAGGTTTCCCATGTAAACAGGTTTCCCACGTAAACAGGTTTCCCATATAAACAGGTTTCCCATATAAACAGGTTTCCCATATAAACAGGTTTCCCATGTAAACAGGTTTCCCATATAAACAGGTTTCCCATGTAAACAGGTTTCCCATGTATGTGTTTCCCATGTAAACAGGTTTCCCATATAAACAGGTTTCCCATATAAACAGGTTTCCCATATAAACAGGTTTCCCATATAAACAGGTTTCCCATATAAACAGGTTTCCCATGTAAACAGGTTTCCCATGTATGTGTTTCCCATATAAACAGGTTTTCCATGTAAACAGGTTTCCCATGTAAACAGGTTTTCCATATAAACAGGTTTCCCATATAAACAGGTTTCCCATATAAACAGGTTTCCCATATAAACAGGTTTCCCATGTAAACAGGTTTCCCATGTATGTGTTTCCCATATAAACAGGTTTTCCATGTAAACAGGTTTCCCATGTAAACAGGTTTTCCATATAAACAGGTTTCCCATATAAACAGGTTTCCCATATAAACAGGTTTCCCATGTAAACAGGTTTCCCATATAAACAGGTTTCCCATATAAACAGGTTTCCCATGTAAACAGGTTTCCCATATAAACAGGTTTCCCATATAAACAGGTTTTCCATGTAAACAGGTTTCCCATATAAACAGGTTTTCCATATAAACAGGTTTCCCATATAAACAGGTTTCCCATATAAACAGGTTTCCCACATAAACAGGTTTCCCATATAAACAGGTTTCCCACGTAAACAGGTTTCCCATATAAACAGGTTTCCCATGTAAACAGGTTTCCCATATAAACAGGTTTCCCATGTATGTGTTTCCCATATAAACAGGTTTCCCATATAAACAGGTTTCCCATGTATGTGTTTCCCATGTAAACAGGTTTCCCATGTAAACAGGTTTTCCATATAAACAGGTTTCCCATATAAACAGGTTTCCCATATAAACAGGTTTCCCATATAAACAGGTTTTCCATGTAAACAGGTTTCCCATATAAACAGGTTTCCCATGTAAACAGGTTTCCCATATAAACAGGTTTCCCATGTAAACAGGTTTCCCATGTAAACAGGTTTCCCATATAAACAGGTTTCCCATATAAACAGGTTTCCCATGTAAACAGGTTTCCCACGTAAACAGGTTTCCCATGTAAACAGGTTTCCCATATAAACAGGTTTCCCATATAAACAGGTTTCCCATGTAAACAGGTTTCCCATGTAAACAGGTTTCCCATATAAACAGGTTTTCCACATAAACAGGTTTCCCATATAAACAGGTTTCCCACGTAAACAGGTTTTCCATATAAACAGGTTTCCCATGTAAACAGGTTTCCCATGTAAACAGGTTTCCCATATAAACAGGTTTCCCATGTAAACAGGTTTCCCATATAAACAGGTTTCCCATGTATGTGTTTCCCATATAAACAGGTTTTCCATGTAAACAGGTTTCCCATGTAAACAGGTTTCCCATGTAAACAGGTTTCCCATATAAACAGGTTTCCCATATAAACAGGTTTCCCATGTAAACAGGTTTCCCATATAAACAGGTTTCCCACATAAACAGGTTTCCCATGTAAACAGGTTTCCCATATAAACAGGTTTCCCATGTAAACAGGTTTCCCATATAAACAGGTTTCCCATGTATGTGTTTCCCATATAAACAGGTTTTCCATGTAAACAGGTTTCCCATGTAAACAGGTTTCCCATGTAAACAGGTTTCCCATATAAACAGGTTTCCCATATAAACAGGTTTTCCATGTAAACAGGTTTCCCATGTAAACAGGTTTCCCATGTAAACAGGTTTCCCATATAAACAGGTTTCCCATATAAACAGGTTTCCCATGTAAACAGGTTTCCCATATAAACAGGTTTCCCATGTAAACAGGTTTTCCATGTAAACAGGTTTCCCATATAAACAGGTTTCCCATATAAACAGGTTTCCCATGTAAACAGGTTTTCCATATAAACAGGTTTCCCATATAAACAGGTTTTCCACATAAACAGGTTTCCCATATAAACAGGTTTCCCACGTAAACAGGTTTCCCATATAAACAGGTTTCCCATGTAAACAGGTTTCCCATGTAAACAGGTTTCCCATATAAACAGGTTTTCCACATAAACAGGTTTCCCATATAAACAGGTTTCCCACGTAAACAGGTTTTCCATATAAACAGGTTTCCCATGTAAACAGGTTTCCCATGTAAACAGGTTTCCCATATAAACAGGTTTCCCATGTAAACAGGTTTCCCATATAAACAGGTTTCCCATGTATGTGTTTCCCATATAAACAGGTTTTCCATGTAAACAGGTTTCCCATATAAACAGGTTTCCCATGTAAACAGGTTTCCCATATAAACAGGTTTCCCATATAAACAGGTTTCCCATATAAACAGGTTTCCCATGTAAACAGGTTTTCCATGTAAACAGGTTTCCCATATAAACAGGTTTCCCATATAAACAGGTTTCCCATATAAACAGGTTTCCCATATAAACAGGTTTCCCATGTAAACAGGTTTCCCATATAAACAGGTTTCCCATGTAAACAGGTTTCCCATATAAACAGGTTTCCCATGTAAACAGGTTTCCCATATAAACAGGTTTCCCATATAAACAGGTTTCCCATGTAAACAGGTTTCCCATGTAAACAGGTTTCCCATGTAAACAGGTTTCCCATATAAACAGGTTTCCCATATAAACAGGTTTCCCATATAAACAGGTTTCCCATATAAACAGGTTTCCCATGTAAACAGGTTTCCCATATAAACAGGTTTCCCATATAAACAGGTTTCCCATGTAAACAGGTTTCCCATGTAAACAGGTTTCCCATATAAACAGGTTTCCCATGTAAACAGGTTTCCCATGTAAACAGGTTTCCCATGTATGTGTTTCCCATATAAACAGGTTTTCCATGTAAACAGGTTTCCCATGTAAACAGGTTTTCCATATAAACAGGTTTCCCATATAAACAGGTTTCCCATATAAACAGGTTTCCCATATAAACAGGTTTCCCATGTAAACAGGTTTCCCATGTATGTGTTTCCCATATAAACAGGTTTTCCATGTAAACAGGTTTCCCATGTAAACAGGTTTTCCATATAAACAGGTTTCCCATATAAACAGGTTTCCCATATAAACAGGTTTCCCATGTAAACAGGTTTCCCATATAAACAGGTTTCCCATATAAACAGGTTTCCCATATAAACAGGTTTCCCATATAAACAGGTTTCCCATATAAACAGGTTTCCCACATAAACAGGTTTCCCATATAAACAGGTTTTCCATATAAACAGGTTTCCCATATAAACAGGTTTCCCATGTATGTGTTTCCCATATAAACAGGTTTTCCATGTAAACAGGTTTCCCATGTAAACAGGTTTTCCATATAAACAGGTTTCCCATATAAACAGGTTTCCCATATAAACAGGTTTTCCATGTAAACAGGTTTCCCATATAAACAGGTTTCCCATGTAAACAGGTTTCCCATGTAAACAGGTTTCCCATATAAACAGGTTTTCCACATAAACAGGTTTCCCATATAAACAGGTTTCCCACGTAAACAGGTTTTCCATATAAACAGGTTTCCCATGTAAACAGGTTTCCCATGTAAACAGGTTTCCCATATAAACAGGTTTCCCATGTAAACAGGTTTCCCATATAAACAGGTTTCCCATGTATGTGTTTCCCATATAAACAGGTTTTCCATGTAAACAGGTTTCCCATGTAAACAGGTTTCCCATGTAAACAGGTTTCCCATATAAACAGGTTTCCCATATAAACAGGTTTCCCATGTAAACAGGTTTCCCATATAAACAGGTTTCCCACATAAACAGGTTTCCCATGTAAACAGGTTTCCCATATAAACAGGTTTCCCATGTAAACAGGTTTCCCATATAAACAGGTTTCCCATGTATGTGTTTCCCATATAAACAGGTTTTCCATGTAAACAGGTTTCCCATGTAAACAGGTTTCCCATGTAAACAGGTTTCCCATATAAACAGGTTTCCCATATAAACAGGTTTTCCATGTAAACAGGTTTCCCATGTAAACAGGTTTCCCATATAAACAGGTTTCCCATATAAACAGGTTTCCCATGTAAACAGGTTTCCCATATAAACAGGTTTCCCACATAAACAGGTTTCCCATGTAAACAGGTTTCCCATATAAACAGGTTTCCCATGTAAACAGGTTTCCCATATAAACAGGTTTCCCATGTATGTGTTTCCCATATAAACAGGTTTTCCATGTAAACAGGTTTCCCATGTAAACAGGTTTCCCATGTAAACAGGTTTCCCATATAAACAGGTTTCCCATATAAACAGGTTTTCCATGTAAACAGGTTTCCCATGTAAACAGGTTTCCCATGTAAACAGGTTTCCCATATAAACAGGTTTCCCATATAAACAGGTTTCCCATATAAACAGGTTTCCCATGTAAACAGGTTTTCCATGTAAACAGGTTTCCCATATAAACAGGTTTCCCATATAAACAGGTTTCCCATGTAAACAGGTTTTCCATATAAACAGGTTTCCCATATAAACAGGTTTTCCACATAAACAGGTTTCCCATATAAACAGGTTTCCCACGTAAACAGGTTTCCCATATAAACAGGTTTCCCATGTAAACAGGTTTCCCATGTAAACAGGTTTCCCATATAAACAGGTTTTCCACATAAACAGGTTTCCCATATAAACAGGTTTCCCACGTAAACAGGTTTTCCATATAAACAGGTTTCCCATGTAAACAGGTTTCCCATGTAAACAGGTTTCCCATATAAACAGGTTTCCCATGTAAACAGGTTTCCCATATAAACAGGTTTCCCATGTATGTGTTTCCCATATAAACAGGTTTTCCATGTAAACAGGTTTCCCATATAAACAGGTTTCCCATGTAAACAGGTTTCCCATATAAACAGGTTTCCCATATAAACAGGTTTCCCATATAAACAGGTTTCCCATATAAACAGGTTTTCCATGTAAACAGGTTTCCCATATAAACAGGTTTCCCATGTAAACAGGTTTCCCATATAAACAGGTTTTCCATGTAAACAGGTTTCCCATATAAACAGGTTTCCCATGTAAACAGGTTTTCCATGTAAACAGGTTTCCCATATAAACAGGTTTCCCATGTAAACAGGTTTCCCATATAAACAGGTTTCCCATGTAAACAGGTTTTCCATGTAAACAGGTTTCCCATATAAACAGGTTTCCCATATAAACAGGTTTCCCATGTAAACAGGTTTTCCATATAAACAGGTTTCCCATATAAACAGGTTTCCCATATAAACAGGTTTCCCATGTAAACAGGTTTCCCATATAAACAGGTTTCCCATATAAACAGGTTTCCCATGTAAACAGGTTTCCCATATAAACAGGTTTCCCATGTAAACAGGTTTCCCATGTAAACAGGTTTCCCATATAAACAGGTTTCCCATATAAACAGGTTTCCCATATAAACAGGTTTCCCATATAAACAGGTTTCCCATATAAACAGGTTTCCCATGTATGTGTTTCCCATATAAACAGGTTTTCCATGTAAACAGGTTTCCCATATAAACAGGTTTCCCATGTAAACAGGTTTCCCATATAAACAGGTTTCCCATATAAACAGGTTTCCCATATAAACAGGTTTCCCATGTAAACAGGTTTTCCATGTAAACAGGTTTCCCATATAAACAGGTTTCCCATATAAACAGGTTTCCCATGTAAACAGGTTTTCCATATAAACAGGTTTCCCATATAAACAGGTTTCCCATATAAACAGGTTTCCCATGTAAACAGGTTTCCCATATAAACAGGTTTCCCATATAAACAGGTTTCCCATGTAAACAGGTTTCCCATATAAACAGGTTTCCCATATAAACAGGTTTCCCATGTAAACAGGTTTCCCATATAAACAGGTTTCCCATGTAAACAGGTTTCCCATATAAACAGGTTTCCCATGTAAACAGGTTTCCCATGTAAACAGGTTTCCCATATAAACAGGTTTCCCATATAAACAGGTTTCCCATATAAACAGGTTTCCCACGTAAACAGGTTTCCCATATAAACAGGTTTCCCATGTAAACAGGTTTCCCATATAAACAGGTTTCCCATATAAACAGGTTTCCCATATAAACAGGTTTCCCATATAAACAGGTTTCCCATGTAAACAGGTTTCCCATATAAACAGGTTTCCCATATAAACAGGTTTCCCATATAAACAGGTTTCCCATGTAAACAGGTTTCCCATATAAACAGGTTTCCCATATAAACAGGTTTCCCATGTAAACAGGTTTCCCATATAAACAGGTTTCCCATGTAAACAGGTTTCCCATATAAACAGGTTTCCCATTTAAACAGGTTTCCCATATAAACAGGTTTCCCATATAAACAGGTTTCCCATGTAAACAGGTTTCCCATATAAACAGGTTTCCCATATAAACAGGTTTCCCATATAAACAGGTTTCCCATGTAAACAGGTTTCCCATATAAACAGGTTTCCCATATAAACAGGTTTCCCATATAAACAGGTTTCCCACATAAACAGGTTTCCCATATAAACAGGTTTCCCATATAAACAGGTTTCCCATATAAACAGGTTTCCCATATAAACAGGTTTCCCATATAAACAGGTTTCCCATATAAACAGGTTTCCCATGTAAACAGGTTTCCCATGTAAACAGGTTTCCCATGTAAACAGGTTTCCCATATAAACAGGTTTCCCATGTAAACAGGTTTCCCATATAAACAGGTTTCCCATATAAACAGGTTTCCCATGTAAACAGGTTTCCCATGTAAACAGGTTTCCCACGTAAACAGGTTTCCCATGTAAACAGGTTTCCCATGTAAACAGGTTTCCCATGTAAACAGGTTTCCCATATAAACAGGTTTCCCACATAAACAGGTTTCCCATATAAACAGGTTTCCCATGTAAACAGGTTTCCCATATAAACAGGTTTCCCATATAAACAGGTTTCCCATGTAAACAGGTTTCCCATATAAACAGGTTTCCCATGTAAACAGGTTTCCCATATAAACAGGTTTCCCATATAAACAGGTTTCCCATGTAAACAGGTTTCCCATGTAAACAGGTTTCCCATATAAACAGGTTTCCCACATAAACAGGTTTCCCATATAAACAGGTTTCCCATGTAAACAGGTTTCCCATATAAACAGGTTTCCCATATAAACAGGTTTCCCATGTAAACAGGTTTCCCATATAAACAGGTTTCCCATGTAAACAGGTTTCCCATATAAACAGGTTTCCCATATAAACAGGTTTCCCATGTAAACAGGTTTCCCATGTAAACAGGTTTCCCACGTAAACAGGTTTCCCATGTAAACAGGTTTCCCATGTAAACAGGTTTCCCATGTAAACAGGTTTCCCATATAAACAGGTTTCCCACATAAACAGGTTTCCCATATAAACAGGTTTCCCATGTAAACAGGTTTCCCATATAAACAGGTTTCCCATATAAACAGGTTTCCCATGTAAACAGGTTTCCCATATAAACAGGTTTCCCATGTAAACAGGTTTCCCATATAAACAGGTTTCCCATATAAACAGGTTTCCCATGTAAACAGGTTTCCCATGTAAACAGGTTTCCCATATAAACAGGTTTCCCACATAAACAGGTTTCCCATATAAACAGGTTTCCCATATAAACAGGTTTCCCATGTAAACAGGTTTTCCATATAAACAGGTTTCCCATGTAAACAGGTTTCCCATATAAACAGGTTTCCCATATAAACAGGTTTCCCATATAAACAGGTTTCCCATGTAAACAGGTTTCCCATATAAACAGGTTTCCCACATAAACAGGTTTCCCACATAAACAGGTTTCCCACATAAACAGGTTTCCCATATAAACAGGTTTCCCATGTAAACAGGTTTCCCATGTAAACAGGTTTCCCATATAAACAGGTTTCCCACATAAACAGGTTTCCCACATAAACAGGTTTCCCACATAAACAGGTTTCCCATATAAACAGGTTTCCCATATAAACAGGTTTCCCATATAAACAGGTTTCCCATGTAAACAGGTTTCCCACGTAAACAGGTTTCCCATGTAAACAGGTTTCCCATGTAAACAGGTTTCCCATGTAAACAGGTTTCCCATATAAACAGGTTTCCCACATAAACAGGTTTCCCATATAAACAGGTTTCCCATGTAAACAGGTTTCCCATATAAACAGGTTTCCCATATAAACAGGTTTCCCATGTAAACAGGTTTCCCATATAAACAGGTTTCCCATGTAAACAGGTTTCCCATATAAACAGGTTTCCCATATAAACAGGTTTCCCATGTAAACAGGTTTCCCATGTAAACAGGTTTCCCATATAAACAGGTTTCCCACATAAACAGGTTTCCCATATAAACAGGTTTCCCATATAAACAGGTTTCCCATGTAAACAGGTTTTCCATATAAACAGGTTTCCCATGTAAACAGGTTTCCCATATAAACAGGTTTCCCATATAAACAGGTTTCCCATGTAAACAGGTTTCCCATGTAAACAGGTTTCCCATATAAACAGGTTTCCCACATAAACAGGTTTCCCACATAAACAGGTTTCCCACATAAACAGGTTTCCCATATAAACAGGTTTCCCATGTAAACAGGTTTCCCATGTAAACAGGTTTCCCATATAAACAGGTTTCCCACATAAACAGGTTTCCCACATAAACAGGTTTCCCACATAAACAGGTTTCCCATGTAAACAGGTTTCCCATATAAACAGGTTTCCCATATAAACAGGTTTCCCATATAAACAGGTTTCCCATGTAAACAGGTTTCCCATATAAACAGGTTTCCCATATAAACAGGTTTCCCATGTAAACAGGTTTCCCATGTAAACAGGTTTCCCATATAAACAGGTTTCCCATATAAACAGGTTTCCCATATAAACAGGTTTCCCATATAAACAGGTTTCCCATGTAAACAGGTTTCCCATATAAACAGGTTTCCCATATAAACAGGTTTCCCATGTAAACAGGTTTTCCATGTAAACAGGTTTCCCATGTAAACAGGTTTCCCATGTAAACAGGTTTTCCATGCCAATAAAGCACTTTATTTTATTATCACTTTCAATAAAGCACTTTATAAAGCACTTTATTTTATTATTATTATATTTTTTAACCTTTATTTAACCAGGCAAGTCAGTTAAGAACAAATTTTTATTTTCAATGACAGCCTAGGAACAGTGGGTTAATTGCCTGTTCAGGGGCAGAACGACAGATTTGTACCTTGTCAGCTCAGGGGTTTGAACTTGCAACCTTCCGGTTACTAGTCCAACACTCTAACCACTAGGCTACCCTGCCGCACTGTGTGTGTGTGTGTGTGTGTGTGTGTGTGTGTGTGTGTGTGTGTGTGTGTGTGTGTGTGTGTGTGTGTGTGTGTGTGTGTGTGTGTGTGTGTGTGTGTGTGTGTGTGTGTGTGTGTGTGTGTGTGTGTGTGTGTGTGTGTGTGTGTGTGTGTGTGTGTGTGTGTGATATATTGAGATAAAGTGGGCTTCAGTAGATATGTCCTTGTATGGAGGAATGAGATGTGTCCTTGTATGCAGAGCGAGGGAGCAGCTATGAATGACTGATCTAAACTCTCTGTGAGGTCAGAGGTGAGAGCTGTGCATGATCAAACATGACATCATCATGACTGTTGTCTGACCCCGTGTGTGTGTGTGTGTGTAATATATTAACTACTGTATAAGCAGGTCTCTATCTATACAGATGTCAGATCTTAACTTGATCACTCTTGTCACAGAATATTTCTGCTGCATCATGAAATTCAAATGAGCCTCGTGATTTAGATAAATTCCCTGAAAATGAGCGGTTGTCCTTTTTGCTCTGTGGTGGCAGGTATTGGTTAGAGCGTCAGGACTATTAACCGAGAGGTTGCTAGATCAAATCCCTGAGCTGACAAGGTACAAATCTGTCGTTCTGCCCCTGAACAGGCAATTAACCCACTGTTCCTAGGCTGTCATTGAAAATAAAAATTTGTTCTTAACTTTTTCAATAAAGTTTCAATAAAATAAACAATGTGGGGGCAGTCGAGTCACCGGGATCCGGGCCTGCTATCAAAATCACTTTCTCTAGGCCTTCTCCTAGGGCCTGCTATCAAAATCACTTTCTCTAGGCCTGCTCCTAGGGCCTGCTATCAAAATCACTTTCTCTAGGCCTCCTCCTAGGGCCTGCTATCAAAATCACTTTCTCTAGGCCTCCTCCTAGGGCCTGCTATCAAAATCACTTTCTCTAGGCCTCCTCCTAGGGCCTGCTATCAAAATCACTTTCTCTAGGCCTCCTCCTAGGGCCTGCTATCAAAATCACTTTCTCTAGGCCTCCTCCTAGGGCCTGCTATCAAAATCACTTTCTCTAGGCCTCCTCCTAGGGCCAGCTATCAAAATCACTTTCTCTAGGCCTCCTCCTAGGGCCTGCTATCAAAATCACTTTCTCTAGGCCTTCACCTAGGGCCTGCTATCAAAATCACTTTCTCTAGGCCTCCTCCTAGGGCCTGCTATCAAAATCACTTTCTCTAGGCCTTCTCCTAGGGCCTGCTATCAAAATCACTTTCTCTAGGCCTCCTCCTAGGGCCTGCTATCAAAATCACTTTCTCTAGGCCTCCTCCTAGGGCCTGCTATCAAAATCACTTTCTCTAGGCCTCCTCCTAGGGCCTGCTATCAAAATCACTTTCTCTAGGCCTCCTCCTAGGGCCTGCTATCAAAATCACTTTCTCTAGGCCTCCTCCTAGGGCCTGCTATCAAAATCACTTTCTCTAGGCCTTCTCCTAGGGCCTGCTATCAAAATCACTTTCTCTAGGCCTCCTCCTAGGGCCTGCTATCAAAATCACTTTCTCTAGGCCTCCTCCTAGGGCCTGCTATCAAAATCACTTTCTCTAGGCCTCCTCCTAGGGCCTGCTATCAAAATCACTTTCTCTAGGCCTCCTCCTAGGGCCTGCTATCAAAATCACTTTCTCTAGGCCTTCTCCTAGGGCCTGCTATCAAAATCACTTTCTCTAGGCCTTCTCCTAGGGCCTGCTATCAAAATCACTTTCTCTAGGCCTTCTCCTAGGGCCTGCTATCAAAATCACTTTCTCTAGGCCTCCTCCTAGGGCCTGCTATCAAAATCACTTTCTCTAGGCCTTCACCTATGTCCTATCACTGCAATGTTCAAACTCTAGGCCTTCTCCTAGGTCCTATCACTGAAATGTTTTTTTAAATATATATATATATATATATATATTTTTAGTATTATTTTTTTTTACCCCGTTTTCTCCCCAATTGGTAGTTACAATCTTGTCTCATCTCTGCAACTCCCGTAGTTAGTAGTTGGTGCCCTGTGTCCTCCGAAACACAACCCAACCAAGCCGCACTGCTTCTTGACACACTGCCCACTTAACCCGGAAGCCAGCCGCACCAATGCGTCGGAGGAAACACCGTACACCTGGTGCACTGCACCCGGCCCGCCACAGGAGTCGCTAGAGCGCGGTGGGACAAGGACTTCTCTGCTGGCCAAACCCTCCCCCTAACCCGGACGATGCTGGGCCAATTGTGCACCGCCCCATGGGTCTCCCGGTCGCGGCCGGCTGCGTCAGAGCGCGGACTCGATCCCAGAATCTCCTGCACCACTCAGGGGGCCTGTATGTGTGTGTTTTATTACATAAATTGTTGTTTTATTGAGAGTCAGTAGGGTTGGGGGTAGGTGTGTATTACATTACCATGGCAACACATGCCCTTCATACACACGCATGATAGGCATCCCTCTAAGGAGATGTGTGAGAGAGGCTGGTGACATCATACCTTTTAAATCCGACGTCGCGGTCATGACGTCAACTCTCTGGAAACAAGGACAGGGAGAGACCCACTGATACTGTACCAATTAAGGCTCTCACAGGACAGGGAGAGACCCACTGATACTGTACCAATTAAGGCTCTCACAGGACAGGGAGAGACCCACTGATACTGTACCAATTAAGGCTCTCACAGGACAGGGAGAGACCCACTGATACTGTACCAATTAAGGCTCTCACAGGACAGGGAGAGACCCACTGATACTGTACCAATTAAGGCTCTCACAGGACAGGGAGAGACCCACTGATACTGTACCAATTAAGGCTCTCACAGGACAGGGAGAGACCCACTGATACTGTACCAATTAAGGCTCTCACAGGACAGGGAGAGACCCACTGATACTGTACCAATTAAGGCTCTCATAGGACAGGGAGAGACCCACTGATACTTTACCAATTAAGGCTCTCACAGGACAGGGAGAGACCCACTGATACTGTACCAATTAAGGCTCTCATAGGACAGGGAGAGACCCACTGATACTGTACCAATTAAGGCTCTCACAGGACAGGGAGAGACCCACTGATACTGTACCAATTAAGGCTCTCATAGGACAGGGAGAGACCCACTGATACTTTACCAATTAAGGCTCTCACAGGACAGGGAGAGACCCACTGATACTTTACCAATTAAGGCTCTCACGGGAGAGGGAGAGAAAAGAGGAAACAGTGACCCTCTATCTTTTTCACAAGTTCATGAACAACCCTTCCCACTGGTTCTACTCGCACTGCAGCAGAAAAACAGAGGGAAAGAGAGACTGAGACAGAGAGAAAAGGTAAACATACGTTTTTCTTCTGCTTTGTTTTAGTGTTGAATGTCTTGATGGATGTGGTCTGTTTTACACTGCTTAGTCCTGCACAGATAGTGGTTTAGTCCTGCACAGATAGTGGTTTAGTCCTGCACAGATAGTGGTTTAGTCCTGCACAGATAGTGGTTTAGTCCTGCACAGATAGTGGCTTAGTCCTGCACAGATAGTGGTTTAGTCCTGCACAGATAGTGGTTTAGTCCTGCACAGATAGTGGTTTAGTCCTGCACAGATAGTGGCTTAGTCCTGCACAGATAGTGGTTTAGTCCTGCACAGATAGTGGTTTAGTCCTGCACAGATAGTGGCTTAGTCCTGCACAGATAGTGGTTTAGTCCTGCACAGATAGTGGTTTAGTCCTGCACAGATAGTGGCTTAGTCCTGCACAGATAGTGGCTTAGTCCTGCACAGATAGTGGTTTAGTCCTGCACAGATAGTGGTTTAGTCCTGCACAGATAGTGGTTTAGTCCTGCACAGATAGTGGTTTAGTCCTGCACAGATAGTGGTTTAGTCCTGCACAGATAGTGGTTTAGTCCTGCACAGATAGTGGTTTAGTCCTGCACAGATAGTGGCTTAGTTGGCTTAGTTGGTTAGTTAGTAGCATAGTTGGTTAGTTAGTGGCTTAGTTGGTTAGTTAGTGGCTTAGTTGGTTAGTTAGTAGCATAGTTGGTTAGTTAGTGGCTTAGTTGGTTAGTTAGTGGCTTAGTTGGTTCGTTAGTGGCTTAGTTGGTTAGTTAGTGGCTTAGTTGGTTCGTTAGTGGCTTAGTTGGTTAGTTAGTGGCTTAGTTGGTTCGTTAGTGGCTTAGTTGGTTAGTTAGTGGCTTAGTTGGTTAGTTAGTGGCTTAGTTGGTTCGTTAGTGGCTTAGTTGGTTCGTTAGTGGCTTAGTTGGTTCGTTAGTGGCTTAGTTGGTTAGTTAGTGGCTTAGTTGGTTAGTTAGTGGCTTAGTTGGTTCGTTAGTGGCTTAGTTGGTTAGTTAGTGGCTTAGTTGGTTCGTTAGTGGCTTAGTTGGTTCGTTAGTGGCTTAGTTGGTTAGTTAGTGGCTTAGTTGGTTAGTTAGTGGCTTAGTTGGTTCGTTAGTGGCTTAGTTGGTTCGTTAGTGGCTTAGTTGGTTAGTTAGTGGCTTAGTTGGTTCGTTAGTGGCTTAGTTGGTTCGTTAGTGGCTTAGTTGGTTCGTTAGTGGCTTAGTTGGTTAGTTAGTGGCTTAGTTGGTTTGTTAGTGTTGGTAGATTACAGGATGTCAGCAGCACCATGACTGTCCCCGTTAACATCTAGTGCCAAAAGTGCCCTGGCTACGGTGACATGGATTCATCTTCCGCTCCAGTGAAATGTGTTCTGCTTCTCGGTTCAGTCTGTCAGGAGAGGAGTGGTGTTGCCTCGGCAGTTAGTTGGTGCCACTGTGCTGTGAGACCTCCCAGGGACGCTTCGGGCTGGTTGTTATTGTAGTTAACCTGATGAGGTTGTAATCTTTGTCTGCCCCTCTGTGAAACACTCTGACTGGACATATTATGAAAGATCGTACTGTCTGGTTTCTGCGTACGTTCTGCATTGTGTTAAGGAACTGCATTGATGTTGGTCAGTGTTGATTTTAGCATGTACATCTTGGTGGGGCCAGCAAAGACGCTGTATAACACAACACTAAACATTCCATGAATCGCCCTATAACGGCCACAAGCGGTGTCACGCCTTGGTCTTAGTATTTTGTGTTTTCGTTTATTAGTTGGTCAGGCCAGGGTGTGACATGGGTTTATGTTGTTGTATTTCGTATTGGGGTTTTTTAGTTATTGGGATTGCGGCTGAGTAGGGGTGTTGTATAGGCTTGGCTGCCTGAGGCGGTTCTCAATCAGAGTCAGGTGATTCTCGTTGTCTCTGATTGGGAACCGTATTTCGGTTGCCTGGGTTTCACTGTGTATTTCGTGGGTGATTGTTCCTGTCTCTGTTTAGTGTTCACCAGATAGGCTGTAATAGGTTTCACGTTCCGTTTGTTGTTTTTGTATTTATTAGTTATTTCATGTATCGTTACGTTTTTTCTTCATTAAAGACATGAGTAACCACCACGCTGCATTTCGGTCCGACTCTCTTTCGACAAACGAAGAACGCTGTTACAAGCGGTGCCCACAAACTGTTAGGGCCTCCATAAAGCTGCCTGCCCCACCTGCCCTGAATGACAGGTCCCCACTGATGTTGATACTGGGGTTGTGCACACGGGCAGAACCGAGCTTCACGCGACAGTAGTCCGACATTTACTCTCATTCACCTTACAAGCATGTTCCAGCAGACTGGCGGATCAGTGGGTTTTATAATGAGGAGCTCCACACCAAATAAAGTAAAACACGGACCGGTCCTGTCTCGTGCCCTATGGGGTGATGTAGAGGGAAGTAGAGGAGAGGAGGAGAGTGGAGGAAATGTGATGTAGAGGGAAGTAGAGGAGAGGAGGAGAGTGGAGGGGAGAGGGGAGGAAATGTGATGTAGAGGGAAGTAGAGGAGAGGAGGAGAGTGGAGGGGAGAGGGGAGGAAATGTGATGTAGAGGGAAGTAGAGGAGAGTAGGAGAGTGGAGGGGAGAGGGGAGGAAATGTGATGTAGAGGGAAGTAGAGGAGAGGAGGAGAGTGGAGGGGAGAGGGGAGGAAATGTGATGTAGAGGGAAGTAGAGGAGAGGAGGAGAGTGGAGGGGAGGAAATGTGATGTAGAGGGAAGTAGAGGAGAGGAGGAGAGTGGAGGGGAGAGGGGAGGAAATGTGATGTAGAGGGAAGTAGAGGAGAGGAGGAGAGTGGAGGGGAGGAAATGTGATGTAGAGGGAAGTAGAGGAGAGGAGGAGAGTGGAGGGGAGGAAATGTGATGTAGAGGGAAGTAGAGGAGAGGAGGAGAGTGGAGGGGAGGAAATGTGATGTAGAGGGAAGTAGAGGAGAGGAGGAGAGTGGAGGGGAGAGGGGAGGAAATGTGATGTAGAGGGAAGTAGAGGAGAGTAGGAGAGTGGAGGGGAGAGGGGAGGAAATGTGATGTAGAGGAGAGGAGGAGAGTGGAGGGGAGAGGGGAGGAAATGTGATGTAGAGGGAAGTAGAGGAGAGGAGGAGAGTGGAGGGGAGGAACTGTGATGTAGAGGGAAGTAGAGGAGAGGAGGAGAGTGGAGGGGAGAGGGGAGGAAATGTGATGTAGAGGGAAGTAGAGGAGAGGAGGAGAGTGGAGGGGAGAGGGAGGAAATGTGATGTAGAGGGAAGTAGAGGAGAGTAGGAGAGTGGAGGGGAGAGGGGAGGAAATGTGATGTAGAGGGAAGTAGAGGAGAGGAGGAGAGTGGAGGGGAGAGGGGAGGAAATGTGATGTAGAGGGAAGTAGAGGAGAGGAGGAGAGTGGAGGGGAGGAAATGTGATGTAGAGGGAAGTAGAGGAGAGGAGGAGAGTGGAGGGGAGAGGGGAGGAAATGTGATGTAGAGGGAAGTAGAGGAGAGGAGGAGAGTGGAGGGGAGGAAATGTGATGTAGAGGGAAGTAGAGGAGAGGAGGAGAGTGGAGGGGAGAGGGGAGGAAATGTGATGTAGAGGGAAGTAGAGGAGAGGAGGAGAGTGGAGGGGAGGAAATGTGATGTAGAGGGAAGTAGAGGAGAGGAGGAGAGTGGAGGGGAGGAAATGTGATGTAGAGGGAAGTAGAGGAGAGGAGGAGAGTGGAGGGGAGGAAATGTGATGTAGAGGGAAGTAGAGGAGAGGAGGAGAGTGGAGGGGAGAGGGGAGGAAATGTGATGTAGAGGGAAGTAGAGGAGAGGAGGAGAGTGGAGGGAGAGGGGAGGAAATGTGATGTAGAGGGAAGTAGAGGAGAGTAGGAGAGTGGAGGGGAGAGGGGAGGAAATGTGATGTAGAGGGAAGTAGAGGAGAGGAGGAGAGTGGAGGGGAGAGGGGAGGAAATGTGATGTAGAGGGAAGTAGAGGAGAGGAGGAGAGTGGAGGGGAGGAAATGTGATGTAGAGGGAAGTAGAGGAGAGGAGGAGAGTGGAGGGGAGAGGGGAGGAAATGTGATGTAGAGGGAAGTAGAGGAGAGGAGGAGAGTGGAGGGGAGGAAATGTGATGTAGAGGGAAGTAGAGGAGAGGAGGAGAGTGGAGGGGAGAGGGGAGGAAATGTGATGTAGAGGGAAGTAGAGGAGAGGAGGAGAGTGGAGGGGAGGAAATGTGATGTAGAGGGAAGTAGAGGAGAGGAGGAGAGTGGAGGGGAGGAAATGTGATGTAGAGGGAAGTAGAGGAGAGGAGGAGAGTGGAGGGGAGGAAATGTGATGTAGAGGGAAGTAGAGGAGAGGAGGAGAGTGGAGGGGAGAGGGGAGGAAATGTGATGTAGAGGGAAGTAGAGGAGAGGAGGAGAGTGGAGGGGAGAGGGGAGGAAATGTGATATAGAGGGGATCACACAACACATGACGGCACACAGACACACAGACACACAGTCACACGGACACACGGTCACACGGACACACAGTTACACGGACACACAGACACACAGTCACACGGACACACAGACACACGGACACACAGACACTGAGGCTACATGTTGCTGTAATCTGTGAACGTCTCTATCAGGCTCTGTGTGGTTAGCGACTGGTCAACTGCAGCTTGTTCACAGCAGCTCCCTTCCGCTCCTCGCTGCTGATAGGTTGTGGTTGATCACATGATGTGCCACCACGTTCCCTCATGTTAGCTAAACCATCCAACCCACAGCACATAATAATCACATTGAGTTATACTAAACAAGGTGTCTGCTACCTCAAAGGCTGAGAAAGTGTTGGGACAGTGTAGTAGCCTACACCTCCTCTAGGGGGAGCCAGAGGAACACAGATCAGCCAGTCTCTCCCTCTCTCTCTCCCTCTCTCTCTCTCTCTCTCTCTCTCTCTGTCTCTCTCTCCCTCTCTCTCTCTCTCTCTCTCCTCTCTCTCTCTCTCTCTCTCTCTCTCTCTCTCTCTCTCTCCTCTCTCCCTCCCTTCCTTCCTTCCTTCCTTCCCTCGGCACCCCAGTCTTCAGTCCCACACTAACCTTTATACAGTAGTTAGTTCCTGTTAACTGTTCAGTCGTATACACTACAGTGTGAGTCAGATACATGGTTGTGTTTTATTGGGGGTCATTAAGGTTAGGGGTTGGTGGTGGGTGTGTATCACATTACCATGGAAACACACAAAGTTTCATATTTCTATCTTCTGGGGACCAAATATTTGATTCCCATCCAAACTTCTATTTTCCCTAAACCTAACCTTAACCGCAAACCCCTAACCCTAAAACGATACCTAATTCCTACTGTAACCCCTAACCCTAAAACTATACCTAACTATAACCCCTAACCCTAAAACTATACCTAACTCCTACTGTAACCCCTAACCCTAAAACTATACCTAACTATAACCCCTAACCCTAAAACTATACCTAACTCCTACTGTAACCCCTAACCCTAAAACTATACCTAACTATAACCCCTAACCCTAAAACTACACCTAACTGTAACCCCTAATCCTAAAACTATACCTAACTATAGCCCCTAACCCTAAAACTATACCTAACTATAACCCCTAACCCTAAAACTATACCTAACTGCTACTGTAACCCCTAACCCTAAAACTATACCTAACTCCTAACTATAACCCCTAACCCTAAAACTATACCTAACTATAACCCCTAACCCTAAAACGATACCTAACTCCTACTGTAACCCCTAACCCTAAAACTATACCTAACTATTACCCCTAACCCTAAAACTATATCTAACTCCTACTGTAACCCCTAACCCTAAAATTATACCTAACTATAACCCCTAACCCTAAAACTATACCTAACTATAACCCCTAACCCTAAAACTATACCTAACTATAACCCCTAACCCTAAAACTATACCTAACTGTAACCCCTAACCCTAAAACTATACCTAACTATAACCCCTAACCCTAAAACTATACCTAATTCCTACTGTAACCCCTAACCCTAAAACTATACCTAACTATAACCCCTAACCCTAAAACTATACCTAACTGTAACCCCTAACCCTAAAACTATACCTAACTGTAACCCCTAACCCTAAAACTATACCTAACTGTAACCCCTAACCCTAAAACTATACCTAACTATAACCCCTAACCCTAAAACTATACCTAACTGTAACCCCTAACCTCAATTCTAAACCTACTTGTAACCCTAAACCTAACCTCTAAGCCTAAAATAGCATTTCTCCTTGTGGGGACCGTCCTCATGAATTTTCCTTGTTTTACTGTCTGATACCACAAGGATAGTTAAACATAGTAACACAGACAGAGACAGACTCTGAGAGAACATTCCTCCTGTTGTTTCCCATGTTTTGGCTCCTGGCACTGAACTCCTTATTTGGGCAGACTGTCTCTAACCAGTACTCTCTCTTTCTTCCTCTGCCATCTGTTCATCCTTCTATCAATCCATCTATCAATTCACCTCTCATTCCTTCGATACATCTATCAATCAATCAATATATCTCTCCTTCTATCAGTCCATCTATCAATTCACCTCTCATTCCTTCTATACATCTATCAATCACCTCCTCCCTGTAGGCCGTCTCGTCGTTGTTGGTAATCAAGCCTACCACTGTAGTGTCATCTGCAAACTTGCTGATTGAGTTGGATGCGTGCATGGCTACGCAGTCATGGGTGAACAGGGAGTACAGGAGAGGGCTCAGAACGCACCCTTGTGGGGCCCCAGTGTTGAGGATCAGCGGGGTGGAGATGTTGTTACCTACCCTCACCACCTGGGGGCGGCCCGTCAGGAAGTCCAGTACCCAGTTGCACAGGGCGGGGTCGAAACCCAGGGTCTCGAGCTTGATGACGAGCTTGGAGGGCACTATGGTGTTAAATGCCGAGCTGTAGTCGATGAACAGCATTCTCACATAGGTATTCCTCTTGTCCAGATGGGTTAGGGCAGTGTGCAGTGTGGTTGAGATTGCATCGTCTGTGGACCTATTTGGGCGGTAAGCAAATTGGAGTGGGTCTAGGGTGTCAGGTAGGGTGGAGGTGATATGGTCCTTGACTAGTCTCTCAAAGCACTTCATGATGACGGAAGTGAGTGCTACGGGGCGGTAGTCGTTTAGTTCAGTTACCTTAGCTTTCTTGGGAACAGGAACAATGGTGGCCCTCTTGAAGCATGTGGGAACAACAGACTGGTATAGGGATTGATTGAATATGTCCGTAAACACACCAGCCAGCTGGTCTGCGCATGCTCTGAGGACGTGGCTAGGGATGCCGTCTGGGCCTGCAGCCTTGCGAGGGTTAACACGTTTGAAATGATTTACTCACTTCGGCTGCAGTGAAGGAGAGTCCGCATGTTATGGTTGCGGGCCGTGTCAGTGGCACTGTATTGTCCTCAAAGCGGGCAAAAAAGTTATTTAGTCTGCCTGGGAGCAAGACATCCTTGTCCGTGACGGGGCTGGTTTTCTTTTTGTAATCCGTGATTGACTGTAGACCCTGCCACATACATCTTGTGTCTGAGCCGTTGAATTGTGACTCTACTTTGTGTCTATACTGACGCTTAGCTTGTTTGATTGCCTTGCGGAGGGAATAGCTGCACTGTTTGTATTCGGTCATGTTTCCGGTCACCTTGCCCTGGTTAAAAGCAGTGGTTTGCGCTTTCAGTTTCACGCGAATGCTGCCATCAATCCACGGTTTCTGGTTAGGGAATGTTTTAATCGTTGCTATGGGAACGACATCTTCAACGAACGTTCTAATGAACTCGCTCACCGAATCAGCTTATTTGTCAATGTTGTTGTTGGACGCAGTGCGGAACATATCCCAGTCCACGTGATGGAAGCAGTCTTGGAGCGTGGAATCAGATTGGTCGGACCAGCGTTGAACAGACCTGAGAGCGGGAGCTTCTTGTTTTAGCTTCTGTCTGTAGGCAGGGAGCAACAAATGGAGTCGTGGTCAGCTTTTCCAAAAGGAGGGCAGGGGAGGGTCTTATATGCATCGCAGAAGTTAGAATAGCAATGATCGAAGGTTTTACCAGCCCTGGTTACGCTATAATCAATATGCTGATACAATTTAGGGAGTCTTGTTTTCAGATTAGCCTTGTTAAAATCCCCAGCAACAATGAATGCAGCCTCAGGATATGTGGTTTCCAGTTTGCAAAGAAATCCGAGCAAGGGTAGCACACACCTGCACTGGATCCAAACATATAAAACCGTCTGTTGGATTGGGTGGTTCTAGTCTGGTTAATTAAAACCTATAGAATAGACTGTTGGATTGGGTGGTTCTAGTCTGGTTAACTAAAACCTATAGAACCGTCTGTTGGATTGAGAGGTTCTAGTCTGGTTAATTAAAACCTATAGAATAGACTGTTGGATTGGGTGGTTCTAGTCTGGTTAACTAAAACCTATAGAACCGTCTGTTGGATTGGGTGGTTCTAGTCTGGTTAATTAACACCTATAGAATAGACTGTTGGATTGGGTGGTTCTAATCTGGTTAATTAAAACCTATAGAACCGTCTGTTGGATTGAGAGGTTCTAGTCTGGTTAATTAACACCTATAGAACCGTCTGTTGGAATGGGTGGTTCTAGTCTGGTTAATGAAAACCTATAGAACTGTCTGTTGGATTAGGAGGCTCTAGTCTGGTTAATTACAACCTATAGAACCCTCTGTTGGATTGGGAGGGTCTAGTCTGGTTAATTACAACCTATAGAACCCTCTGTTGGATTGGGAGGGCCTAGTCTGGTTAATTACAACCTATAGAACCCTGTGTTGGATTGGGAGGGTCTAGTCTGGTTAACTACAACCTATAGAACCGCCTGTTGGATTGGGAGGGCCTAGTCTGGTTAATTACAACCTATAGAACCCTCTGTTGGATTGGGAGGGTCTAGTCTGGTTAATTACAACCTATAGAACCCTCTGTTGGATTGGGAGGGTCTAGTCTGGTTAATTACAACCTATAGAACCCTCTGTTGGATTGGGAGGGTCTCGTCTGGTTAATTACAACCTATAGAACCCTCTGTTGGATTGGGAGGGTCTAGTCTGGTTAATTACAACCTATAGAACCCTCTGTTGGATTGGGTGGTTCTCGTCTGGTTAATTACAACCTATAGAACCCTCTGTTGGATTGGGAGGGCCTCGTCTGGTTAATTACAACCTATAGAACCCTCTGTTGGATTGGGTGGTTCTCGTCTGGTTAATTACAACCTATAGAACCCTCTGTTGGATTGGGAGGGTCTAGTCTGGTTAATTACAACCTATAGAACCCTCTGTTGGATTGGGAGGGTCTAGTCTGGTTAATTACAACCTATAGAACCCTCTGTTGGATTGGGAGGGCCTAGTCTGGTTAATTACAACCTATAGAACCCTGTGTTGGATTGGGAGGGTCTAGTCTGGTTAACTACAACCTATAGAACCGCCTGTTGGATTGGGAGGGCCTAGTCTGGTTAATTACAACCCATAGAACCCTCTGTTGGATTGGGTGGTTCTCGTCTGGTTAATTACAACCTATAGAACCCTCTGTTGGATTGGGAGGGCCTAGTCTGGTTAGTTACAACCTATAGAACCCTCTGTTGGATTGGGAGGGCCTCGTCTGGTTAATTACAACCTATAGAACCCTCTGTTGGATTGGGTGGTTCTCGTCTGGTTAATTACAACCTATAGAACCGTCTGTTGGATTGGGAGGGCCTAGTCTGGTTAATTACAACCTATAGAACCCTCTGTTGGATTGGGTGGTTCTCGTCTGGTTAATTACAACCTATAGAACCCTCTGTTAGATTGGGAGGGCCTAGTCTGGTTAATTACAACCTATAGAACCCTCTGTTGGATTGGGAGGGCCTAGACTGGTTAGTTACAACCTATAGAACCCTCTGTTGGATTGGGAAGGTCTAGTCTGGTTAATTACAACCTATAGAACCCTTTGTTGGATTGGGAGGGTCTAGTCTGGTTAATTACAACCCATAGAACTCTCTGTTGGATTGGGAGGGCCTAGTCTGGTTAATTAAAACCTATAGAAACCTCTGTTGGATTGGGTGGTTCTAGTCTGGTTAATTACAACCTATAGAACTCTCTGCTGGATTGGGAGGGCCTAGTCTGGTTAATTACAACCCATAGAAACCTCTGTTGGATTGGGAGGGTCTAGTCTGGTTAATTACAACCTATAGAACCCTCTGTTGGATTGGGAGGGTCTAGTCTGGTTAATTACAACCTATAGAACTGTCTGTTGGATTGGGAGGGCCTAGTCTGGTTAATTACAACCTATAGAACCCTCTGTTGGATTGGGAGGGCCTAGTCTGGTTAATTACAACCTATAGAACCCTCTGTTGGATTGGGAGGGTCTAGTCTGGTTAATTACAACCTATAGAACCCTCTGTTGGATTGGGAGGGCCTAGTCTGGTTAATTACAACCTATAGAATAGTCTGTTGGATTGGGAGGGCCTAGTCTGTTGGATTGGGAGGGCCTAGTCTGTTGGATTGGGAGGGCCGAGTCTGTGGATTGGGAGGGCCTAGTCTGTTGGATTGGGAGGGCCTAGTCTGTTGGATTGGGAGGGCCTAGTCTGTTGGATTGGGAGGGCCTAGTCTGTTGGATTGGGAGGGCCTAGTCTGTTGGATTGGTAGGGTCTAGTCTGGTGGATTGGGAGGTCCTAGTCTGTTGGATTGGGAGGGTCTAGTCTGGTGGATTGGGAGGGTCTAGTCTGGTGGATTGGGAGGGTCTAGTCTGGTTAGTTACAACCTATAGAACCCTCTGTTGGATTGGGAGGGCCTCGTCTGGTTAATTACAACCTATAGAACCCTCTGTTGGATTGGGTGGTTCTCGTCTGGTTAATTACAACCTATAGAACCGTCTGTTGGATTGGGAGGGCCTAGTCTGGTTAATTACAACCTATAGAACCCTCTGTTGGATTGGGTGGTTCTCGTCTGGTTAATTACAACCTATAGAACCCTCTGTTAGATTGGGAGGGCCTAGTCTGGTTAATTACAACCTATAGAACCCTCTGTTGGATTGGGAGGGCCTAGACTGGTTAGTTACAACCTATAGAACCCTCTGTTGGATTGGGAAGGTCTAGTCTGGTTAATTACAACCTATAGAACCCTTTGTTGGATTGGGAGGGTCTAGTCTGGTTAATTACAACCTATAGAACTCTCTGTTGGATTGGGAGGGCCTAGTCTGGTTAATTAAAACCTATAGAAACCTCTGTTGGATTGGGTGGTTCTAGTCTGGTTAATTACAACCTATAGAACTCTCTGCTGGATTGGGAGGGCCTAGTCTGGTTAATTACAACCCATAGAAACCTCTGTTGGATTGGGAGGGTCTAGTCTGGTTAATTACAACCTATAGAACCCTCTGTTGGATTGGGAGGGTCTAGTCTGGTTAATTACAACCTATAGAACTGTCTGTTGGATTGGGAGGGCCTAGTCTGGTTAATTACAACCTATAGAACCCTCTGTTGGATTGGGAGGGCCTAGTCTGGTTAATTACAACCTATAGAACAGTCTGTTGGATTGGGAGGGCCTAGTCTGTTGGATTGGGAGGGCCTAGTCTGTTGGATTGGGAGGGCCGAGTCTGTGGATTGGGAGGGCCTAGTCTGTTGGATTGGGAGGGCCTAGTCTGTTGGATTGGGAGGGCCTAGTCTGTTGGATTGGGAGGGCCTAGTCTGTTGGATTGGGAGGGCCTAGTCTGTTGGATTGGTAGGGTCTAGTCTGGTGGATTGGGAGGTCCTAGTCTGTTGGATTGGGAGGGTCTAGTCTGGTGGATTGGGAGGGTCTAGTCTGGTGGATTGGGAGGGTCTAGTCTGGTGGATTGGGAGGGTCTAGTCTGTTGGATTGGGAGGGCCTAGTCTGTTGGATTGGGAGGGTCTAGTCTGTTGGATTGGGAGGGTCTAGGCTGTTGGATTTTGAGGGTATAGTCTGTTGGATTGGGAGGGCTTAGTCTGTTGGATTGGGAGGGCATAGTCTGTTGGATTGGGAGGGCCTAGTCTGTTGGATTGCGAGAGTCTCGTCTGTTGGATTGGGAGGGTCTCGTCTGTTGGATTGGGAGGGCCTAGTCTGGTGGATTGGGAGGGTTTAGTCTGGTGGATCGGGAGGGTTTAGTCTGGTGGATTGGGAGGGTTTAGTCTGGTGGATTGGGAGGGCCTAGTCTGGTGGATTGGGAGGGTCTAGTCTGGTGGATTGGGAGGGTCTAGTCTGTTGGATTGGGAGGGTCTAGTCTGTTGGATTGGGAGGGTCTAGTCTGTTGGATTGGGAGGGTCTAGTCTGGTGGATTGGGAGTGTCTAGTCTGTTGGATTGGGAGGGTCTAGTCTGTTGGATTGGGAGGGCCTAGTCTGTTGGATTGGGAGGGTTTAGTCTGGTGGATTGGGAGGGTTTAGTCTGGTGGATTGGGAGGGTCTAGTCTGGTGGATTGGGAGGGTTTAGTCTGGTGGATTGGGAGGGTCTAGTCTGTTGGATTGCGAGAGTCTCGTCTGTTGGATTGGGAGGGTCTCGTCTGTTGGATTGGGAGGGCCAAGTCTGGTGGATTGGGAGGGTTTAGTCTGGTGGATTGGGAGGGTTTAGTCTGGTGGATTGGGAGGGCCTAGTCTGGTGGATTGGTTAGGGCCTAGTCTGGTGGATTGGAAGGGCCTAGTCTGTTGGATTGGGAGGGTTTAGTCTGGTGGATTGGGAGGGTTTAGTCTGGTGGATTGGGAGGGTCTAGTCTGGTGGATTGGGAGGGTCTAGTCTGTTGGATTGGGAGGGCCTAGTCTGTTGGATTGGGAGGGTCTAGTCTGTTGGATTGGGAGGGTCTAGGCTGTTGGATTTTGAGGGTATAGTCTGTTGGATTGGGAGGGCTTAGTCTGTTGGATTGGGAGGGCATAGTCTGTTGGATTGGGAGGGCCTAGTCTGTTGGATTGCGAGAGTCTCGTCTGTTGGATTGGGAGGGTCTCGTCTGTTGGATTGGGAGGGCCTAGTCTGGTGGATTGGGAGGGTTTAGTCTGGTGGATCGGGAGGGTTTAGTCTGGTGGATTGGGAGTGTTTAGTCTGGTGGATTGGGAGGGCCTAGTCTGGTGGATTGGGAGGGTCTAGTCTGGTGGATTGGGAGGGTCTAGTCTGTTGGATTGGGAGGGTCTAGTCTGTTGGATTGGGAGGGTCTAGTCTGTTGGATTGGGAGGGTCTAGTCTGGTGGATTGGGAGTGTCTAGTCTGTTGGATTGGGAGGGTCTGGTCTGTTGGATTGGGAGGGCCTAGTCTGTTGGATTGGGAGGGTTTAGTCTGGTGGATTGGGAGGGTTTAGTCTGGTGGATTGGGAGGGTCTAGTCTGGTGGATTGGGAGGGTTTAGTCTGGTGGATTGGGAGGGTCTAGTCTGTTGGATTGCGAGAGTCTCGTCTGTTGGATTGGGAGGGTCTCGTCTGTTGGATTGGGAGGGCCAAGTCTGGTGGATTGGGAGGGTTTAGTCTGGTGGATTGGGAGGGTTTAGTCTGGTGGATTGGGAGGGCCTAGTCTGGTGGATTGGTTAGGGCCTAGTCTGGTGGATTGGAAGGGCCTAGTCTGTTGGATTGGGAGGGTTTAGTCTGGTGGATTGGGAGGGTTTAGTCTGGTGGATTGGGAGGGTCTAGTCTGGTGGATTGGGAGGGCCTAGTCTGGTGGATTGGGAGGGTCTAGTCTGTTGGATTTGGAGGGTCTAGTCTGGTGGATTGGGAGGGCCTAGTCTGGTGGATTGGGAGGGTTTAGTCGGGTGGATTGGGAGGGTTTAGTCTGTTGGATTGGGAGGGCCTAGTCTGGTGGATTGGGAGGGTCTAGTCTGGTGGATTGGGAGGGTTTAGTCTGGTGGATTGGGAGGGCCTAGTCTGGTGGATTGGGAGGGTCTAGTCTGGTGGATTGGGAGGGTTTAGTCTGTTGGATTGGGAGGGCCTAGTCTGGTGGATTGGGAGGGCCTAGTATGTAGTATTGGGAGGGTCTATTCTGTTGGATTTTGAGGGTCTAGTCTGGTGGATTGGGAGGGCCTAGTCTGGTGGATTGGGAGGGTCTATTCTGTTGGATTTTGAGGGTCTAGACTGGTGGATTGGGAGGGCCTAGTCTGGTGGATTGGGAGGGCCTAGTCTGTTGGATTGGGAGGGCCTAGTATGGTGGATTGGGAGGGTCTAGTCTATTGGATTGGGAGGGTCTAGTCTGGTGGATTGGGAGGGCCTAGTCTGGTGGATTGGGAGGGTCTAGTCTGGTGGATTGGGAGGGTTTAGTCTGTTGGATTGGGAGGGCCTAGTCTGGTGGATTGGGAGGGCCTAGTATGTAGTATTGGGAGGGTCTATTCTGTTGGATTTTGAGGGTCTAGTCTGGTGGATTGGGAGGGCCTAGTCTGGTGGATTGGGAGGGTTTAGTCTGGTGGATTGGGAGGGTTTAGTCTGTTGGATTGGGAGGGCCTAGTCTGGTGGATTGGGAGGGCCTAGTCTGTTGGATTGGGAGGGCCTAGTATGGTGGATTGGGAGGGTCTAGTCTATTGGATTGGGAGGTTCTAGTCTGGTGGATTGGGAGGGCCTAGTCTGGTGGATTGGGAGGGTCTAGTCTGGTGGATTGGGAGGGTCTAGTTTGGTGGATTGGGAGGGTTTAGTCTGGTGGATTGGGAGGGTCTAGTCTGGTGGATTGGGAGGGTCTATTCTGGTGGATTGGGAGGGTCTAGTCTGGTGGATTGGGAGGGTCTAGTCTGGTGGATTGGGAGGGTCTAGTCTGGTTGATTGGGAGGGTCTAGTCTGGTGGATTGGGAGGGTCTAGTCTGGTGGATTGGGAGGGTCTAGTCTGGTGGATTGGGAGGTTCTAGTCTGGTGGATTGGGAGGGTCTAGTCTGGTGGATTGGGAGGGTCTAGTCTGGTGGATTGGGACGGTCTAATCTGGTGGATTGGGAGGGTCTAGTCTGGTGGATTGGGAGGGTCTAGTCTGGTGGATTGGGAGGGTCTAGTCTGGTGGACTGGGAGGGTCTAGTCTGGTGGATTGGGAGGGTCTAGTCTGGTGGATTGGGAGGGTCTAGTCTGGTGGATTGGGAGGGTCTAGTCTGTTGGATTGGGAGGGTCTAGTCTGTTGGATTGGGAGGGTCTAGTCTGGTGGATTGGGAGGGTCTAGTCTGTTGGATTTGGTGGGCCTAGTCTGTTGGATTGGGAGGGCATAGTCTGTTGGATTGCGAGGGCCTAGTCTGTTGGATTGGGAGGGTCTAGTCTGGTGGATTGGGAGGGCCTAGTCTGGTGGATTGGGAGGGCCTAGTCTGGTGGATTGGGAGGGTCTAGTCTGGTGGATTGGGAGGGTCTAGTCTGGTGGATTTGGAGGTCCTAGTCTGGTGGATTGGGAGGGTCTAGTCTGTTGGATTTGGTGGGCCTAGTCTGTTGGATTGGGAGGGCATAGTCTGTTGGATTGCGAGGGCCTAGTCTGTTGGATTGGGAGGGTCTAGTCTGGTGGATTGGGAGGGCCTAGTCTGGTGGATTGGGAGGGCCTAGTCTGGTGGATTGGGAGGGTCTAGTCTGTTGGATTGGGAGGGTCTAGTCTGGTGGATTGGGAGGGCCTAGTCTGGTGGATTGGGAGGGTTTAGTCTGTTGGATTGGGAGGGTCTCGTCTGTTGGATTGGGAGGGCCTAGTCTGGTGGATTGGGAGGTTCTAGTCTGGTGGATTGGGAGGGTTTTGTCTGGTGGATTTTGAGGGTTTAGTCTGGTGGATTGGGAGGGTCTAGTCTGGTGGATTGGGAGGGTCTAGTCTGTTGGATTGGGAGGGTCTAGTCTGTTGGATTGGGAGGGTCTAGTCTGTTGGATTGGGAGGGTCTAGTCTGGTGGATTGGGAGGGTCTAGTCTGTTGGATTGGGAGGGTCTAGTCTGTTGGATTGGGAGGGCCTAGTCTGTTGGATTGGGAGGGCATAGTCTGTTGGATTGCGAGGGTTTAGTCTGGTGGATTGGGAGGGCCTAGTCTGGTGGATTGGTTAGGGCCTAGTCTGGTGGATTGGGAGGGCCTAGTCTGTTGGATTGGGAGGGTTTAGTCTGGTGGATTGGGAGGGTTTAGTCTGGTGGATTGGGAGGGTCTAGTCTGGTGGATTGGGAGGGCCTAGTCTGGTGGATTGGGAGGGTCTAGTCTGTTGGATTTGGAGGGTCTAGTCTGGTGGATTGGGAGGGCCTAGTCTGGTGGATTGGGAGGGTTTAGTCTGGTGGATTGGGAGGGTTTAGTCTGTTGGATTGGGAGGGCCTAGTCTGGTGGATTGGGAGGGTCTAGTCTGGTGGATTGGGAGGGTTTAGTCTGGTGGATTGGGAGGGCCTAGTCTGGTGGATTGGGAGGGCCTAGTATGTAGGATTGGGAGGGTCTATTCTGTTGGATTTTGAGGGTCTAGTCTGGTGGATTGGGAGGGCCTAGTCTGGTGGATTGGGAGGGTTTAGTCTGGTGGATTGGGAGGGTTTAGTCTGTTGGATTGGGAGGGCCTAGTCTGGTGGATTGGGAGGGCCTAGTATGGTGGATTGGGAGGGTCTAGTCTGTTGGATTGGGAGGGTCTAGTCTGGTGGATTGGGAGGGCCTAGTCTGGTGGATTGGGAGGGTCTAGTCTGGTGGATTGGGAGGGTTTAGTCTGGTGGATTGGGAGGGTCTAGTTTGGTGGATTGGGAGGGTTTAGTCTGGTGGATTGGGAGGGTCTAGTCTGGTGGATTGGGAGGGTCTAGTCTGGTGGATTGGGAGGGTCTAGTCTGGTGGATTGGGAGGGTCTAGTCTGGTGGATTGGGAGGGTTTAGTCTGGTGGATTGGGAGGGTTTAGTCTGGTGGATTGGGAGGGTCTAGTCTGGTGGATTGGGAGGGTCTAGTCTGGTGGATTGGGAGGGTCTAGTCTGGTGGATTGGGAGGGTCTAGTCTGGTGGATTGGGAGGGTCTAGTCTGGTGGATTGGGAGGGTCTAGTCTGGTTGATTGGGAGGGTCTAGTCTGGTGGATTGGGAGGGCCTAGTCTGGTGGATTGGGAGGGTTTAGTCTGGTGGATTGGGAGGGTTTAGTCTGTTGTATTGGGAGGGTCTAGTCTGGTTGATTGGGAGGGTCTAGTCTGGTGGATTGGGAGGGCCTAGTCTGGTGGATTGGGAGGGTTTAGTCTGGTGGATTGGGAGGGTTTAGTCTTTTGGATTGGGAGGGCCTAGTCTGGTGGATTGGGAGGGTCTAGTCTGTTGAATTGGGAGGGTTTAGTCTGGTGGATTGGGAGGGCCTAGTCTGGTGGATTGGGAGGGTCTAGTCTGGTGGATTGGGAGGGTCTAGTCTGGTGGATTGGGTGGGTCTAGTCTGGTGGATTGGGAGGGTCTAGTCTGGTGGATTGGGAGGGTCTAGTCTGGTGGATTGGGAGGGTTTAGTCTGGTGGATTGGGAGGGTTTAGTCTGGTGGATTGGGAGGGTTTAGTCTGTTGTATTGGGAGGGTCTAGTCTGGTTGATTGGGAGGGTCTAGTCTGGTGGATTGGGAGGGCCTAGTCTGGTGGATTGGGAGGGTTTAGTCTGGTGGATTGGGAGGGTTTAGTCTTTTGGATTGGGAGGGCCTAGTCTGGTGGATTGGGAGGGTCTAGTCTGTTGGATTGGGAGGGTTTAGTCTGGTGGATTGGGAGGGCCTAGTCTGGTGGATTGGGAGGGTCTAGTCTGGTGGATTGGGAGGGTCTAGTCTGGTGGATTGGGAGGGCCTAGTCTGGTGTATTGGGAGGGTCTAGTCTGGTGGATTGGGAGGGTTTAGTCTGGTGGATTGGGAGGGTCTAGTCTGGTGGATTGGGAGTGTCTAGTCTGGTGGATTGGGAGGGTTTAGTCTGGTGGATTGGGAGGGTCTAGTCTGGTGGGTTGGGAGGGTCTAGTCTGGTGGATTGGGAGGGTTTAGTCTGGTGGATTGGGAGGGTCTAGTCTGGTGGATTGGGAGTGTCTAGTCTGGTGGATTGGGAGGGTTTAGTCTGGTGGATTGGGAGGGTCTAGTCTGGTGGGTTGGGAGGGTCTAGTCTGGTGGATTGTGAGGGTCTAGTCTGGTGGATTGGGAGGGTTTAGTCTGGTGGATTGGGAGGGTTTAGTCTGGTGGATTGGGAGGGTCTAGTCTGGTGGATTGGGAGGGTCTAGTCTAGTGGATTGGGAGGGTCTAGTCTGGTGGATTGGGAGGGTCTAGTCTGGTGGACTGGGAGGGTCTAGTCTGGTGGATTGGGAGGGTCTAGTCTGGTGGATTGGGAGGGTCTAGTCTGGTGGATTGGGAGGGTCTAGTCTGTTGGATTGGGAGGGTCTAGTCTGTTGGATTGGGAGTGTCTAGTCTGGTGGATTGGGAGGGTCTAGTCTGGTGGATTTGGAGGTCCTAGTCTGGTGGATTTGGAGGGTCTATTCTGTTGGATTTGTTGGGCCTAGTCTGTTGGATTGGGAGGGCATAGTCTGTTGGATTGCGAGGGCCTAGTCTGTTGGATTGGGAGGGTCTAGTCTGGTGGATTGGGAGGGCCTAGTCTGGTGGATTGGGAGGGCCTAGTCTGGTGGATTGGGAGGGTCTAGTCTGGTGGATTGGGAGGGTCTAGTCTGGTGGATTTGGAGGTCCTAGTCTGGTGGATTGGGAGGGCCTAGTCTGTTGGATTGGTAGGGTCTAGTGAAGCCCATTTAATTAGATATGTCTGCATGCGGTGGGCAATCTACATTTATCTTCAGAATATTTAGGAAGCTGTTTAAATGATTGGCTATACATTTACTCCACTTTTGGTACCACAATGCATCATGGCTAAACATTGGTATTGTAGTGGCAGGTGTGATGTTACTATGTTGGTGGACAACCTCATAAACACAGCAATGTGTATACAGGGAATTGCAGCTTCACTCCCCCACCTCTTTGTATCGGATACAGGGGGACAAACTAAACACTCATCAACTTTTCAGGTTTTTATTAAACTCCACAAATCTACAACTTCAGGCAATCCAATTATTTTCCCTAGATCTCATCCCTCTTTCTCTCTCTCTGTCATTTCTCCTGCAGAAACTTTGGCGCAGCAGCGAGAGGGAGAAAGAATAGCGAGAGGGAGAAAGAAGAGCGAGAGGGAGAAAGAAGAGCGAGAGGGAGAAAGAAGAGCGAGAGGGAGCAGACGTCCAACTCAGACTCCACCCTAAATCCTTGGCAGTGAGCGGAGAGACCAGCCACCATAAAAATGAGTGGCTCCCACCCCCGTCAGCACCAGTCGGTCCAACCGGCGCTCAACGCCCCGGACATGCCTGCTACAGAGAAGGACCTCGCAGAGGGAGCGACATGGAAGAAGATCCAACAGAACACCTTCACCCGCTGGTGTAACGAGCATCTGAAATGCGTCAACAAGCAGATCACCAATCTCCAGATGGACCTGGGCGACGGGCTGCGGCTGATCGGACTCCTGGAGGTGTTGAGCCAGAAGAAGATGTTCAGGAAATACAACCAGAAACCCACCTTCCGACAGATGCAGCTCGAGAACGTCTCGGTGGCACTCGAGTTCCTAGACAAGGAGAACATCAAGCTGGTGTCCATAGGTGGGTGAAAGTTACTATACTCATAGTAGGCTACCTTATTGGCGATCATAAAGCTGTGACGACTGTAGAGGTGGGGGGAGCAGTTATAATAACACTGTAGAGGTGGGGGGGAGCAGTTATAATAACACTGTAGAGGTGGGGGAACAGTTATAATAACACTGTAGAGGTGGGGGGAACAGTTATAATAACACTGTAGAGGTGGGGGGAACAGTTATAATAACACTGTAGAGGTGGGGGGGGAGAACAGTTATAATAACACTGTAGAGGTAACACTGTAGAGGTGGGGGGGGGGAACAGTTATAATAACAGTTATAATAACACTGTAGAGGTGGGGGGAACAGTTATAATAACACTGTAGAGGTGGGGGGGACAGTTATAATAACACTGTAGAGGTGGGGGGGGGAACAGTTATAATAACACTGTAGAGGTGGGGGGACAGTTATAATAACACACTATATAACACTGAGGTGGGGGGGACAGTTATAATAACACTGTAGAGGTGGGGGGGGACAGTTATAATAACACTGTAGAGGTGGGGGGAACAGTTATAATAACACTATAGAGGTGGGGGGACAGTTATAATAACACTGTAGAGGTGGGGGGAACAGTTATAATAACACTGTAGAGGTGGGGGGACAGTTATAATAACACTGTAGAGGTGGGGGGAACAGTTATAATAACACTGTAGAGGTGGGGGGAACAGTTATAATAACACTGTAGACAGTTATAATAACACTGTAGAGGTGGGGGGGACAGTTATAATAACACTGTAGAGGTGGGGGGGGACAGTTATAATAACACTGTAGTTATAATAACACTGGTGGGGGGGGGGGACAGTTATAATAACACTATAGAGGTGGGGGGAACAGTTATAATAAATAACAGTTATAATAACAGTTATAATGTAGAGGTGGGGGGGACAGTTATAATAACACTGTAGAGGTGGGGGGGTTATAATAACACTGTAGAACAGTTTATAAGGTAACAGTTATAATAACACTGTAGAGGTGGGGGGGACAGTTATAATAACACTGTAGAGGTGGGGGGGACAGTTATAATAACACTGTAGAGGTGGGGGGACAGTTATAATAACACTGTAGAGGTGGGGGGACAGGTAGAGGGGGGGACAGTTATAATAACACTGTAGAGGTGGGGGGACAGTTATAATAACACTGTAGAGGTGGGGGGGACAGTTATAATAACACTGTAGAGGTGGGGGGACAGTTATAATAACACTGTAGAGGTGGGGGGGACAGTTATAATAACACTGTAGAGGTGGGGGGACAGTTATAATAACACTGTAGAGGTGGGGGGACAGTTATAATAACACTGTAGAGGTGGGGGGACAGTTATAATAACACTGTAGAGGTGGGGGGACAGTTATAATAACACTGTAGAGGTGGGGGGAACAGGTGTAGAGGGGGGGAACAGTTATAATAACACTGTAGAGGTGGGGGGGGAGGTGGGGGGGACAGTTATAATAACACTGTAGAGGTGGGGGGACAGTTATAATAACACTGTAGAGGGGGGGGGTTATAACAGTTATAATAACACTGTAGAGGGGGGGACAGTTATAATAACACTGTAGAGGTGGGGGGGGACAGTTATAATAACACTGTAGAGGTGGGGGGACAGTTATAATAACACTGTAGAGGTGGGGGGACAGTTATAATAACACTGTAGAGGTGGGGGGGACAGTTATAATAACACTGTAGAGGTGGGGGGACAGTTATAATAACACTGTAGAGGTGGGGGGAACAGTTATAATAACACTGTAGAGGTGGGGGACAGTTATAATAACACTGTAGAGGTGGGGGGAACAGTTATAATAACACTGTAGAGGTGGGGGGGACAGTTATAATAACACTGTAGAGGTGGGGGGACAGTTATAATAACACTGTAGAGGTGGGGGGAACAGTTATAATAACACTGTAGAGGTGGGGGGGACAGTTATAATAACACTGTAGAGGTAGAGGGGGGGGACAGTTATAATAACACTGTAGAGGTGGGGGAACAGTTATAATAACACTGGGGAACAGTTATAATAACACTGTAGAGGTGGGGGGACAGTTATAATAACACTGTAGAGGTGGGGGAACAGTTATAATAACACTGTAGAGGTGGGGGGGGACAGTTATAATAACACTGTAGAGGTGGGGGAACAGTTATAATAACACTGTAGAGGTGGGGGGGACAGTTATAATAACACTGTAGTTATAATAACAGGTGGGGGGGGGACAGTTATAATAACACTGTAGAGGTGGGGGGACAGTTATAATAACACTGTAGAGGTGGGGGGGACAGTTATAATAACACTGTAGAGGTGGGGGGGACAGTTATAATAACACTGTAGAGGTGGGGGGACAGTTATAATAACACTGTAGAGGTGGGGGGACAGTTATAATAACACTGTAGAGGTGGGGGGACAGTTATAATAACACTGTAGAGGTGGGGGAGCAGTTATAATAACACTGTAGAGGTGGGGGGACAGTTATAATAACACTGTAGAGGGGGGGACAGTTATAATAACACTGTAGAGGTGGGGGGGGACAGTTATAATAACACTGTAGAGGTGGGGGGGACAGTTATAATAACACTGTAGAGGTGGGGGGGGAACAGTTATAATAACACTGTAGAGGTGGGGGGACAGTTATAATAACACTGTAGAGGTGGGGGGGACAGTTATAATAACACTGTAGAGGTGGGGGGGACAGTTATAATAACACTGTAGAGGTGGGGGGGACAGTTATAATAACACTGTAGAGGTGGGGGGGACAGTTATAATAACACTGTAGAGGTGGGGGGGGACAGTTATAATAACACTGTAGAGGTGGGGGGGGGACAGTTATAATAACACTGTAGAGGTGGGGGGACAGTTATAATAACACTGTAGAGGTGGGGGGACAGTTATAATAACACTGTAGAGGTGGGGGGGAACAGTTATAATAACACTGTAGAGGTGGGGGGGACAGTTATAATAACACTGTAGAGGTAGAGGGGGGGGACAGTTATAATAACACTGTAGAGGTGGGGGGGGGGACAGTTATAATAACACTGTAGAGGGGGGGGGAACAGTTATAATAACACTGTAGAGGTGGGGGGAACAGTTATAATAACACTGTAGAGGTGGGGGGGACAGTAGAGGTGGGGGGGACAGTTATAATAACACTGTAGAGGTGGGGGGACAGTTATAATAACACTGTAGAGGGGGGGACAGTTATAATAACACTGTAGAGGTGGGGGGACAGTTATAATAACACTGTAGAGGTGGGGGGGACAGTTATAATAACACTGTAGAGGTGGGGGGGACAGTTATAATAACACTGTAGAGGTGGGGGGACAGTTATAATAACACTGTAGAGGTGGGGGGACAGTTATAATAACACTGTAGAGGTGGGGGGGAACAGTTATAATAACAGACAGTTATAATAACACTGTAGAGGTGGGGGGACAGTTATAATAACACTGTAGAGGTGGGGGGGACAGTTATAATAACACTGTAGAGGTGGGGGGACAGTTATAATAACACTGACAGTTAGACTGGTGGGGGGGGACAGTTATAATAACACTGTAGAGGTGGGGGACAGTTATAATAACACTGTAGAGGTGGGGGAACAGGGGGGGGACAGTTATAATAACACTGTAGAGGTGGGGGGACAGTTATAATAACACTGTAGAGGTGGGGGAACAGTTATAATAACACTGTAGAGGTGGGGGGACAGTTATAATAACACTGTAGAGATGGGGGGGACAGTTATAATAACACTGTAGAGGTGGGGGGGGACAGTTATAATAACACTGTAGAGGTGGGGGGACAGTTATAATAACACTGTAGAGGTGGGGGAACAGTTATAATAACACTGTAGAGGTGGGGGGGGACAGTTATAATAACACTGTAGAGGTGGGGGGGACAGTTATAATAACACTGTAGAGGTGGGGGGACAGTTATAATAACACTGTAGAGGTGGGGGGGACAGTTATAATAACACTGTAGAGGTGGGGGGAACAGTTATAATAACACTGTAGAGGTGGGGGGGACAGTTATAATAACACTGTAGAGGTGGGGGGGGACAGTTATAATAACACTGTAGAGGTGGGGGGACAGTTATAATAACACTGTAGAGGTGGGGGGACAGTTATAATAACACTGTAGAGGGGGGGGGACAGTTATAATAACACTGTAGAGGTGGGGGGACAGTTATAATAACACTGTAGAGGTGGGGGGACAGTTATAATAACACTGTAGAGGTGGGGGGGACAGTTATAATAACACTGTAGAGGTGGGGGGACAGTTATAATAACACTGTAGAGTTATAATAACACTGTGAGGTGGGGGGGACAGTTATAATAACACTGTAGAGGTGGGGGGGACAGTTATAATAACACTGTAGAGGTGGGGGGACAGTTATAATAACACTGTAGAGGTGTAGACAGTTATAATAACACTGTAGAGGGGGGGGACAGTTATAATAACACTGTAGAGGTGGGGGGTTATAATAACAGTTATAATAACACTGTAGAGGTGGGGGGGACAGTTATAATAACACTGTAGAGGTGGGGGGACAGTTATAATAACACTGTAGAGGGGGGGGACAGTTATAATAACACTGTAGAGGTGGGGGGGGACAGTTATAATAACACTGTAGAGGTGGGGGGACAGTTATAATAACACTGTAGAGGTGGGGGGACAGTTATAATAACACTGTAGAGGTGGGGGGACAGTTATAATAACACTGTAGAGGTGGGGGGGACAGTTATAATAACACTGTAGAGACAGTTATAATAACACTGTAGAGGTGGGGGGGACAGTTATAATAACACTGTAGAGGTGGGGGGACAGTTATAATAACACTGTAGAGGTGGGGGACAGTTATAATAACAGTTATAATAACACTGTAGAGGTGGGGGGACAGTTATAATAACACTGTAGAGGTGGGGGGGGGACAGTTATAATAACACTGTAGAGGTGGGGGGGACAGTTATAATAACACTGTAGAGGTGGGGGGAACAGTAGAGGTGGGGGGACAGTTATAATAACACTGTAGAGGTGGGGGGGACAGTTATAATAACACTGTAGAGGTGGGGGGGACAGTTATAATAACACTGTAGAGGTGGGGGGACAGTTATAATAACACTGTAGAGGTGGGGGGGACAGTTATAATAACACTGTAGAGGTGGGGGGGACAGTTATAATAACACTGTAGAGGTGGGGGGACAGTTATAATAACACTGTAGAGGTGGGGGGGGGGTAGACAGTTATAATAACACTGTAGAGGTGGGGGACAGTTATAATAACACTGTAGAGGTGGGGGGGACAGTTATAATAACACTGTAGAGGTGGGGGGACAGTTATAATAACACTGTAGAGGTGGGGGGACAGTTATAATAACACTGTAGAGGTGGGGGGACAGTTATAATAACACTGTAGAGGTGGGGGGACAGTTATAATAACACTGTAGAGGTGGGGGGAACAGTTATAATAACACTGTAGAGTGGTGGGGGGTAGGGGGGAACAGTTATAATAACACTGTAGAGGTGGGGGGACAGTTATAATAACACTGTAGAGGTGGGGGGGACAGTTATAATAACACTGTAGAGGTGGGGGGGAACAGTTATAATAACACTGTAGAGGTGGGGGGACAGTTATAATAACACTGTAGAGGTGGGGGGACAGTTATAATAACACTGTAGAGGTGGGGGGACAGTTATAATAACACTGTAGAGGTGGGGGGACAGTTATAATAACACTGTAGAGGTGGGGGGGGACAGTTATAATAACACTGTAGAGGTGGGGGGACAGTTATAATAACACTGTAGAGGTGTTATAATAACACTGTAGAGGTGGGGGGGACAGTTATAATAACACTGTAGAGGTGGGGGGGACAGTTATAATAACACTGTAGAGGTGGGGGGGACAGTTATAATAACACTGTAGAGGTGGGGGGGACAGTTATAATAACACTGTAGAGGTGGGGGGACAGTTATAATAACACTGTAGAGGTGGGGGGGACAGTTATAATAACACTGTGTGGGGGGACAGTTATAATAACACTGTAGAGGGGGGGACAGTTATAATAACACTGTAGAGGTGGGGGGACAGTTATAATAACACTGTAGAGGTGGGGGGGGGACAGTTATAATAACACTGTAGAGGTGGGGGGGACAGTTATAATAACACTGTAGAGGTGGGGGGACAGTTATAATAACACTGTAGAGGTGGGGGGGACAGTTATAATAACACTGTAGAGGTGGGGGGGTAGAGGTGGGGGGACAGTTATAATAACACTGTAGAGGTGGGGGGACAGTTATAATAACACTGTAGAGGTGGGGGGACAGTTATAATAACACTGTAGAGACAGTTATAATAACACTGTAGAGGTGGGGGGACAGTTATAATAACACTGTAGAGATGGGGGGGACAGTTATAATAACACTGTAGAGGTGGGGGGGGACAGTTATAATAACACTATAGAGGTGGGGGGGGCAGTTATAATAACACTGTAGAGGTGGGGGGACAGTTATAATAACACTGTAGAGGTGGGGGGGGACAGTTATAATAACACTGTAGAGTGGGGGGACAGTTATAATAACACTGTAGAGGTGGGGGGACAGTTATAATAACACTGTAGAGGGGGGGACAGTTATAATAACACTGTAGAGGTGGGGGGACAGTTATAATAACACTGTAGAGGTGGGGGGACAGTTATAATAACACTATAGAGGTGGGGGGGAAAGTTATAATAACACTGTAGAGGTGGGGGGACAGTTATAATAACACTGTAGAGGTGAGGGGGAAAGTTATAATAACACTGTAGAGGTGGGGGGAACAGTTATAATAACACTGTAGAGGTGGGGGACAGTTATAATAACACTGTTATAGTTATAATAACACTGTAGAGGTGGGGGGGACAGTTATAATAACACTGTAGAGGTGGGGGGACAGTTATAATAACACTGTAGAGGTGGGGGGGACAGTTATAATAACACTGTAGAGGTGGGGGGAACAGTTATAATAACACTGTAGAGGTGGGGGGGACAGTTATAATAACACTGTAGAGGTGGGGGGACAGTTATAATAACACTGTAGAGGTAGAGGGGGGGGGGACAGTTATAATAACACTGTAGAGGTGGGGGGGACAGTTATAATAACACTGTAGAGGTGGGGGGGACAGTTATAATAACACTGTAGAGGTGGGGGGGACAGTTATAATAACACTGTAGAGGGTGGGGGGGACAGTTATAATAACACTGTAGAGGTGGGGGGGGACAGTTATAATAACACAGTTATAATAACACTGTAGAGGTGGGGGACAGTTATAATAACACTGTAGAGGTGGGGGGACAGTTATAATAACACTGTAGAGGTGGGGGGGGAGTAGAGGTGGGGGGACAGTTATAATAACACTGTAGAGGTGGGGGGACAGTTATAATAACACTGTAGAGGTGGGGGGACAGTTATAATAACACTGTAGAGGTGGGGGGGGGACAGTTATAATAACACTGTAGAGGTGGGGGGACAGTTATAATAACACTGTAGAGTTATAATAACACTGTGGGGGGGAACAGTTATAATAACACTGTTATAAGTTATAATAACACTAATAGAGGTGGGGGGGACAGTTATAATAACACTGTAGAGGTGGGGGGACAGTTATAATAACACTGTAGAGGTGGGGGGGACAGTTATAATAACACTGTAGAGGTGGGGGGGGACAGTTATAATAACACTGTAGAGGTGGGGGGGACAGTTATAATAACACTGTAGAGGTGGGGGGGACAGTTATAATAACACTGTAGTTATAATAACACTGTAGAGGTGGGGGGGACAGTTATAATAACACTGTAGAGGTGGGGGGGGGGGACAGTTATAATAACACTGTAGAGGTGGGGGGACAGTTATAATAACACTGTAGAGGTGGGGGGACAGTTATAATAACACTGTAGTTATAGGTAGAGGGGGGGGACAGTTATAATAACACTGTAGAGGTGGGGGGACAGTTATAATAACACTGTAGAGGTGGGGGGACAGTTATAATAACACTGTAGAGGTGGGGGGACAGTTATAATAACACTGTAGGTGGGGGGACAGTTATAATAACACTGTAGAGGTGGGGGGGAACAGTTATAATAACACTGTAGAGGTGGGGGGGGACAGTTATAATAACACTGTAGAGGTGGGGGGACAGTTATAATAACACTGTAGAGGTGGGGGGGTGGACAGTTATAATAACACTGTAGAGGTGGGGGGGACAGTTATAATAACACTGTAGAGGTGGGGGGGGGGACAGTTATAATAACACTGTAGAGGTGGGGGGACAGTTATAATAACACTGTAGAGGTGGGGGACAGTTATAATAACACTGTAGAGGTGGGGGACAGTTATAATAACACTGTAGAGGTGGGGGGGCAGTTATAATAACACTATAGAGGTGGGGGGAACAGTTATAATAACACTGTAGAGGTGGGGGGGACAGTTATAATAACACTGTAGAGGTGGGGGGGACAGTTATAATAACACTGTAGAGGTGGGGGGGACAGTTATAATAACACTGTAGGTGGGGGGACAGTTATAATAACACTGTAGAGGTGGGGGGGACAGTTATAATAACACTGTAGAGGTGGGGGGCAGTTATAATAACACTGTAGAGGTGGGGGGAACAGTTATAATAACACTGTAGAGGTGGGGGGAGCAGTTATAATAACACTGTAGAGGTGGGGGGACAGTTATAATAACACTGTAGAGGTGGGGGGGACAGTTATAATAACACTGTAGAGGTGGGGGGACAGTTATAATAACACTGTAGAGGTGGGGGGGACAGTTATAATAACACTGTAGAGGTGGGGGGGGAACAGTTATAATAACACTGTAGAGGTGGGGGGGACAGTTATAATAACACTGTAGAGGTGGGGGGGACAGTTATAATAACACTGTAGAGGTGGGGGGGACAGTTATAATAACACTGTAGAGGTGGGGGGGACAGTTATAATAACACTGTAGAGGTGGGGGGGGACAGTTATAATAACACTGTAGAGGTGGGGGGACAGTTATAATAACACTGTAGAGGTGGGGGACAGTTATAATAACACTGTAGAGGTGGGGGGACAGTTATAATAACACTGTAGAGGTGGGGGGGGGGACAGTTATAATAACACTGTAGAGGTGGGGGGACAGTTATAATAACATAGTGGGGGGACAGTTATAATAACACTGTAGAGGTGGGGGGGGACAGTTATAATAACACTGTAGAGGTGGGGGGACAGTTATAATAACACTGTAGAGGTGGGGGGACAGTTATAATAACACTGTAGAGGTGGGGGGACAGTTATAATAACACTGTAGAGGTGGGGGGACAGTTATAATAACACTGTAGAGGTGGGGGGACAGTTATAATAACACTGTAGAGGTGGGGGGGGACAGTTATAATAACACTGGGGGAACAGTTATAATAACACTGTAGAGGTGGGGGGACAGTTATAATAACACTGTAGAGGTGGGGGGACAGTTATAATAACACTGTAGAGGTGGGGGAACAGTTATAATAACACTGTAGAGGTGGGGGGACAGTTATAATAACACTGTAGAGGTGGGGGGGACAGTTATAATAACACTGTAGAGGTGGGGGGGGACAGTTATAATAACACTGTAGAGGTGGGGGGACAGTTATAATAACACTGTAGAGGTGGGGGAACAGTTATAATAACACTGTAGAGGTGGGGGGGACAGTTATAATAACACTGTAGAGGTAGAGGGGGGGGGACAGTTATAATAACACTGTAGAGGTGGGGGGGACAGTTATAATAACACTGTAGAGGTGGGGGGGGACAGTTATAATAACACTGTAGAGGTGGGGGGGTTATAATAACACAGTTATAATAACACTGTAGAGGTAGAGGTGGGGGGACAGTTATAATAACACTGTAGAGGTGGGGGGGACAGTTATAATAACACTGTAGAGGTGGGGGGACAGTTATAATAACACTGTAGAGGTGGGGGGTTATAATAACACAGTTATAATAACACTGTAGAGGTGGGGGGACAGTTATAATAACACTGTAGAGGTGGGGGGGACAGTTATAATAACACTGTAGAGGTGGGGGGACAGTTATAATAACACTGTAGAGGTGGGGGGGACAGTTATAATAACACTGTAGAGGTGGGGGGGAACAGTTATAATAACACTGTAGAGGTGGGGGGACAGTTATAATAACACTGTAGAGGTGGGGGGGGACAGTTATAATAACACTGTAGAGGTGGGGGGGACAGTTATAATAACACTGTAGAGGTGGGGGGAACAGTTATAATAACACTGTAGAGGTGGGGGGGACAGTTATAATAACACTGTAGAGGTGGGGGGGACAGTTATAATAACACTGGGGGGACAGTTATAATAACACTGTAGAGGTGGGGGGACAGTTATAATAACAGTAGAGGTGGGGGGGACAGTTATAATAACACTGTAGAGGTGGGGGGGGGACAGTTATAATAACACTGTAGAGGTGGGGGGTAGAGGTGGGGGGACAGTTATAATAACACTGTAGAGGTGGGGGGGACAGTTATAATAACACTGTAGAGGTGGGGGGACAGTTATAATAACACAGTTATAATAACACTGTAGAGGTGGGGGGGGGACAGTTATAATAACACTGTAGAGGTGGGGGGACAGTTATAATAACACTGTAGAGGTGGGGGGACAGTTATAATAACACTGTAGAGGTGGGGGGAACAGTTATAATAACACTGTAGAGGTGGGGGGAACAGTTATAATAACACTGTAGGTGGGGGGGACAGTTATAATAACACTGTAGAGGTGGGGGGACAGTTATAATAACACTGTAGAGGTGGGGGGACAGTTATAATAACACTGTAGAGGTGGGGGGACAGTTATAATAACACTGTAGAGGTGGGGGGACAGTTATAATAACACTGTAGAGGGGGGGACAGTTATAATAACACTGTAGAGGTGGGGGGGGACAGTTATAATAACACTGTAGAGGTGGGGGGGACAGTTATAATAACACTGTAGAGGTGGGGGGGGACAGTTATAATAACACTGTAGAGGTGGGGGGGACAGTTATAATAACACTGTATAGTTATAACACTGTAGAGGTGGGGGGGACAGTTATAATAACACTGTAGAGGTGGGGGGGACAGTTATAATAACACTGTAGTAGAGGTGGGGGGACAGTTATAATAACACTGTAGAGGGGGGGGACAGTTATAATAACACTGTAGAGGTGGGGGGGACAGTTATAATAACACTGTAGAGGTGGGGGGGACAGTTATAATAACACTGTAGAGGTGGGGGGACAGTTATAATAACACTATAGAGGTGGGGGGGACAGTTATAATAACACTATAGAGGTGGGGGGGACAGTTATAATAACACTGTAGAGGTGGGGGGGGACAGTTATAATAACACTAGAGGTAACAGTTATAATAACACTGTAGAGGGGGGGACAGTTATAATAACACTGTAGAGGTGGGGGGGACAGTTATAATAACACTGTAGAGGTGGGGGGGGACAGTTATAATAACACTGTAGAGGTGGGGGGGACAGTTATAATAACACTGTAGAGGTGGGGGGGACAGTTATAATAACACTGTAGAGGTGGGGGGGACAGTTATAATAACACTGTAGAGGTGGGGGGGACAGTTATAATAACACTGTAGAGGTGGGGGGACAGTTATAATAACACTGTAGAGGTGGGGGGAACAGTTATAATAACACTGTAGAGGTGGGGGGGGACAGTTATAATAACACTGTAGAGGTGGGGGGGGACAGTTATAATAACACTGTAGAGGTGGGGGGAACAGTTATAATAACACTGTAGAGGTGGGGGGACAGTTATAATAACACTGTAGAGGTGGGGGGGACAGTTATAATAACACTGTAGAGGGGGGGGGGACAGTTATAATAACACTGTAGAGGTGGGGGGACAGTTATAATAACACTGTAGAGGTGGGGGGACAGTTATAATAACACTGTTATAATAACACTGTAGAGGTGGGGGGACAGTTATAATAACACTGTAGATGGGGGGACAGTTATAATAACACTGTAGAGGTGGGGGGGGGACAGTTATAATAACACTGTAGAGGTGGGGGGGAACAGTTATAATAACACTGTAGAGGTGGGGGGGACAGTTATAATAACACTGTAGAGGTGGGGGGACAGTTATAATAACACTGTAGAGGTGGGGGGACAGTTATAATAACACTGGGGGGGACAGTTATAATAACACTGTAGAGGTGGGGGGAACAGTTATAATAACACTGTAGAGGTGGGGGGAACAGTTATAATAACACTGTAGAGGTGGGGGGAACAGTTATAATAACACTGTAGAGGTGGGGGGGACAGTTATAATAACACTGTAGAGGTGGGGGGACAGTTATAATAACACTGTAGAGGTGGGGGACAGTTATAATAACACTGTAGAGGTGGGGGGACAGTTATAATAACACTGTAGAGGTGGGGGGGGGACAGTTATAATAACACTGTAGAGGGGGGGACAGATATAATAACACTATAGAGGTGGGGGGAACAGTTATAATAACACTGTAGAGGTGGGGGGGGACAGTTATAATAACACTGTATAAGGTAGGGGGGACAGTTATAATAACACTGTAGAGGTGGGGGGGACAGTTATAATAACACTAGAGGTGGGGGGGGACAGTTATAATAACAGTTATAAGACAGTTATAATAACACTGTAGAGGGGGGACAGTTATAATAACACTGTAGAGGTGGGGGGACAGTTATAATAACAGGTGGGGGGGACAGTTATAATAACACTGTAGAGGTGGGGGGGAACAGTTATAATAACACTGTAGAGGTGGGTGGGACAGTTATAATAACACTGTAGAGGTGGGGGGACAGTTATAATAACACTGTAGAGGTGGGGGGGACAGTTATAATAACACTGTAGAGGTGGGGGGGACAGTTATAATAACACTGTAGAGGTGGGGGGGACAGTTATAATAACACTGTAGAGGTGGGGGGACAGTTATAATAACACTGTAGAGGTGGGGGAACAGTTATAATAACACTGTAGAGGTGGGGGGGACAGTTATAATAACACTGTAGAGGTGGGGGGGGACAGTTATAATAACACTGTAGAGGTGGGGGGACAGTTATAATAACACTGTAGAGGTGGGGGGGACAGTTATAATAACACTGTAGAGGTGGGGGGACAGTAGAGGGGGGGACAGTTATAATAACACTGTAGAGGTGGGGGGACAGTTATAATAACACTATAGAGGTGGGGGGGACAGTTATAATAACACTGTAGAGGTGGGGGGACAGTTATAATAACACTGTAGAGGTGGGGGGGACAGTTATAATAACACTATAGAGGTGGGGGGGACAGTTATAATAACACTGTAGAGGTGGGGGGGACAGTTATAATAACACTGTAGAGGGGGGGACAGTTATAATAACACTGTAGAGGTGGGGGGACAGGGGGGGGGACAGTTATAATAACACTGTAGAGGTGTGGGGGACAGTTATAATAACACTGTAGAGGTGGGGGGGACAGTTATAATAACACTGTAGAGGTGGGGGGACAGTTATAATAACACTGTAGAGGTGGGGGGACAGGTAGAGGTGGGGGACAGTAGAGGTGGGGGGGACAGTTATAATAACACTGTAGAGGTGGGGGGACAGTTATAATAACACTGTAGGGGGGGACAGTTATAATAACACTGTAGAGGTGGGGGGACAGTTATAATAACACTGTAGAGGTGGGGGGGACAGTTATAATAACACTGTAGAGGTGGGGGGGACAGTTATAATAACACTTAGAGGTGGGGGGGACAGTTATAATAACACTGTAGAGGTGGGGGGACAGTTATAATAACACTGTGGGGGGACAGTTATAATAACACTGTAGAGGTGGGGGGGACAGTTATAATAACACTGTAGAGGTGGGGGGGACAGTTATAATAACACTGTAGAGGTGGGGGGAACAGTTATAATAACACTATAGAGGTGGGGGGGACAGTTATAATAACACTGTAGAGGTGGGGGGGGGACAGTTATAATAACACTGTAGAGGTGGGGGGACAGTTATAATAACACTGTAGAGGTGGGGGGAACAGTTATAATAACACTGTAGAGGTGGGGGGACAGTTATAATAACACTGTAGAGGTGGGGGGACAGTTATAATAACACTGTAGAGGTGGGGGGGAACAGTTATAATAACACTGTAGAGGTGGGGGGGACAGTTATAATAACACTGTAGAGGTGGGGGGGACAGTTATAATAACACTGTAGAGGTGGGGGGGACAGTTATAATAACACTGTAGAGGTGGGGGGACAGTTATAATAACACTGTAGAGGTAACACTGTAGAGGGGGGGACAGTTATAATAACACTGTAGAGGTGGGGGGACAGTTATAATAACACTGTAGAGGTGGGGGAACAGTTATAATAACACTGTAGAGGTGGGGGGGACAGTTATAATAACACTGTAGAGGTGGGGGGACAGTTATAATAACACTGTAGAGGTGGGGGGACAGTTATAATAACACTGTAGAGGTGGGGGGACAGTTATAATAACACTATAGAGGTGGGGGGGGACAGTTATAATAACACTGTAGAGGGGACAGTTATAATAACACTGTAGAGGTGGGGGGAACAGTTATAATAACACTATAGAGGTGGGGGGGACAGTTATAATAACACTGTAGAGGTGGGGGAACAGTTATAATAACACTGTAGAGGTGGGGGGGGGACAGTTATAATAACACTGTAGAGGTGGGGGGGAACAGTTATAATAACACTGTAGAGGTGGGGGGGGACAGTTATAATAACACTGTAGAGGTGGGGGGAACAGTTATAATAACACTGTAGAGGTGGGGGGGACAGTTATAATAACACTGTAACAGTTATAATAACACTGTAGAGGTGGGGGGAACAGTTATAATAACACTGTAGAGGTGGGGGAACAGTTATAATAACACTGTAGAGGTGGGGGAACAGTTATAATAACACTGTAGAGGTGGGGGAACAGTTATAATAACACTGTAGAGGTGGGGGGACAGTTATAATAACACTGTAGAGGTGGGGGAACAGTTATAATAACACTGTAGAGGTGGGGGGAACAGTTATAATAACACTGTAGAGGTGGGGGGAACAGTTATAATAACACTGTAGAGGTGGGGGGAACAGTTATAATAACACTGTAGAGGTGGGGGGGACAGTTATAATAACACTGTATAGGTGGGGGGAGCAGTTATAATAACACTATAGAGGTGGGGGGAACAGTTATAGGTCCTAGCAGTGTGGAGAAGGCTGAGACAGTATTAGGTCCTAGCAGAGTGGAGAAGGCTGAGACAGTATTAGGCCCTAGCAGAGTGGAGAAGGCTGAGACAGTATTAGGCCCTAGCAGTGTGGAGAAGGCTGAGACATTATTAGGCCCTAGCAGAGTGGAGAAGGCTGAGACAGTATTAGGTACTAGCAGTGTGGAGAAGGCTGAGACAGTATTAGGCCCTAGCAGAGTGGAGAAGGCTGAGACAGTATTAGGTCCTAGCAGAGTGGAGAAGGCTGAGACAGTATTAGATCCTAGCAGTGTGGAGAAGGCTGAGACAGTATTAGGTCCTAGCAGAGTGGAGAAGGCTGAGACAGTATTAGATCCTAGCAGTGTGGAGAAGGCTGAGACAGTATTAGGTCCTAGCAGAGTGGAGAAGGCTGAGACAGTATTAGATCCTAGCAGAGTGGAGAAGGCTGAGACAGTATTAGGTCCTAGCGGTGTGGTGGTGGAGAAGGCTGAGACAGTATTAGGTCCTAGCAGTGTGGAGAAGGCTGAGACAGTATTAGGTCCTAGCAGTGTGGTTGTGGAGAAGGCTGAGACAGTATTAGGCCCTAGCAGAGTGGAGAAGGCTGAGACATTATTAGGTCCTAGCAGTGTGGAGAAGGCTGAGACAGTATTAGGTCCTAGCAGTGTGGAGAAGGCTGAGACAGTATTAGGCCCTAGCAGAGTGGAGAAGGCTGAGACAGTATTAGGTCCTAGCAGTGTGGTTGTGGAGAAGGCTGAGACAGTATTAGGTCCTAGCAGAGTGGAGAAGGCTGAGACAGTATTAGGCCCTAGCAGTGTGGAGAAGGCTGAGACAGTATTAGGTCCTAGCAGTGTGGAGAAGGCTGAAACAGTATTAGGTCCTAGCAGAGTGGAGAAGGCTGAGACAGTATTAGGTCCTAGCAGAGTGGAGAAGGCTGAGACATTATTAGGTCCTAGCAGTGTGGAGAAGGCTGAGACAGTATTAGGTCCTAGCAGTGTGGAGAAGGCTGAGACATTATTAGGTCCTAGCAGTGTGGAGAAGGCTGAGACAGTATTAGGTCCTAGCAGTGTGGAGAAGGCTGAGACAGTATTAGGTCCTAGCAGTGTGGTGGTGGAGAAGGCTGAGACAGTATTAGGTACTAGCAGTGTGGAGAAGGCTGAGACAGTATTAGGCCCTAGCAGAGTGGAGAAGGCTGAGACAGTATTAGGTCCTAGCAGAGTGGAGAAGGCTGAGACAGTATTAGGCCCTAGCAGAGTGGAGAAGGCTGAGACAGTATTAGGTCCTAGCGGTGTGGTGGTGGAGAAGGCTGAGACAGTATTAGGCCCTAGCAGTGTGGTTGTGGAGAAGGCTGAGACAGTATTAGGTCCTAGCAGTGTGGTGGTGGAGAAGGCTGAGACAGTATTAGGTCCTAGCAGAGTGGAGAAGGCTGAGACAGTATTAGGTCCTAGCAGTGTGTTGGTGGAGAAGGCTGAGACAGTATTAGGTCCTAGCAGTGTGGTTGTGGAGAAGGCTGAGACATTATTAGGTCCTAGCAGTGTGGTTGTGGAGAAGGCTGAGACATTATTAGGTCCTAGCAGTGTGGAGAAGGCTGAGACAGTATTAGGTCCTAGCAGAGTGGAGAAGGCTGAGACAGTATTAGGTCCTAGCAGTGTGGTGGTGGAGAAGGCTGAGACAGTATTAGGCCCTAGCAGTGTGGTGGTGGAGAAGGCTGAGACAGTATTAGGTCCTAGCAGTGTGGTTGTGGAGAAGGCTGAGACATTATTAGGTCCTAGCAGTGTGGAGAAGGCTGAGACAGTATTAGGTCCTAGCAGAGTGGAGAAGGCTGAGACAGTATTAGGTCCTAGCAGAGTGGAGAAGGCTGAGACAGTATTAGGCCCTAGCAGAGTGGAGAAGGCTGAGACAGTATTAGGTCCTAGCAGTGTGGAGAAGGCTGAGACAGTATTAGGCCCTAGCAGTGTGGAGAAGGCTGAGACAGTATTAGGTCCTAGCAGTGTGGAGAAGGCTGAGACAGTATTAGGTCCTAGCAGTGTGGAGAAGGCTGAGACAGTATTAGGCCCTAGCAGTGTGGAGAAGGCTGAGACAGTATTAGGCCCTAGCAGTGTGGAGAAGGCTGAGACAGTATTAGGTCCTAGCAGTGTGGAGAAGGCTGAGACAGTATTAGGTCCTAGCAGTGTGGTGGTGGAGAAGGCTGAGACAGTATTAGGCCCTAGCAGTGTGGAGAAGGCTGAGACAGTATTAGGTCCTAGCAGTGTGGTTGTGGAGAAGGCTGAGACAGTATTAGGTCCTAGCAGAGTGGAGAAGGCTGAGACAGTATTAGACCCTAGCAGAGTGGAGAAGGCTGAGACAGTATTAGGTCCTAGCAGAGTGGAGAAGGCTGAGACAGTATTAGGTCCTAGCAGTGTGGAGAAGGCTGAGACAGTATTAGGTCCTAGCAGTGTGGAGAAGGCTGAGACAGTATTAGGTCCTAGCAGAGTGGAGAAGGCTGAGACAGTATTAGGTCCTAGCAGAGTGGAGAAGGCTGAGACAGTATTAGGTCCTAGCAGTGTGGAGAAGGCTGAGACAGTATTAGGTCCTAGCAGAGTGGAGAAGGCTGAGACAGTATTAGGCCCTAGCAGTGTGGAGAAGGCTGAGACAGTATTAGGTCCTAGCAGAGTGGAGAAGGCTGAGACAGTATTAGGCCCTAGCAGTGTGGAGAAGGCTGAGACAGTATTAGGTACTAGCAGTGTGGTTGTGGAGAAGGCTGAGACAGTATTAGGTCCTAGCAGAGTGGAGAAGGCTGAGACAGTATTAGGTCCTAGCAGTGTGGAGAAGGCTGAGACAGTATTAGGTCCTAGCAGTGTGGAGAAGGCTGAGACAGTATTAGGTCCTAGCAGTGTGGAGAAGGCTGAGACAGTATTAGAGCCTAGCAGTGTGGAGAAGGCTGAGACAGTATTAGGTCCTAGCAGTGTGGAGAAGGCTGAGACAGTATTAGGTCCTAGCAGTGTGGTGGTGGAGAAGGCTGAGACAGTATTAGGCCCTAGCAGTGTGGAGAAGGCTGAGACAGTATTAGGTCCTAGCAGTGTGGTTGTGGAGAAGGCTGAGACAGTATTAGGTCCTAGCAGAGTGGAGAAGGCTGAGACAGTATTAGACCCTAGCAGAGTGGAGAAGGCTGAGACAGTATTAGGTCCTAGCAGAGTGGAGAAGGCTGAGCCAGTATTAGGTCCTAGCAGTGTGGAGAAGGCTGAGACAGTATTAGGTCCTAGCAGTGTGGAGAAGGCTGAGACAGTATTAGGTCCTAGCAGAGTGGAGAAGGCTGAGACAGTATTAGGTCCTAGCAGTGTGGAGAAGGCTGAGACAGTATTAGGCCCTAGCAGAGTGGAGAAGGCTGAGACATTATTAGGTACTAGCAGTGTGGTTGTGGAGAAGGCTGAGACAGTATTAGGTCCTAGCAGTGTGGAGAAGGCTGAGACAGTATTAGGTCCTAGCAGTGTGGAGAAGGCTGAGACAGTATTAGGTCCTAGCAGAGTGGAGAAGGCTGAGACAGTATTAGGCCCTAGCAGAGTGGAGAAGGCTGAGACAGTATTAGGTCCTAGCAGTGTGGAGAAGGCTTAGACAGTATTTGTTCCTAGCAGTGTGGTTGTGGAGAAGGCTGAGACAGTATTAGTCCCTAGCAGTGTGGAGAAGGCTGAGACAGTATTAGGTCCTAGCAGAGTGGAGAAGGCTGAGACAGTATTAGGTCCTAGCAGTGTGGAGAAGGCTGAGACAGTATTAGGTCCTAGCAGAGTGGAGAAGGCTGAGACAGTATTAGGCCCTAGCAGTGTGGAGAAGGCTGAGACAGTATTAGGTCCTAGCAGAGTGGAGAAGGCTGAGACAGTATTAGGTCCTAGCAGTGTGGAGAAGGCTGAGACAGTATTAGGTCCTAGCAGAGTGGAGAAGGCTGAGACAGTATTAGGTCCTAGCAGTGTGGAGAAGGCTGAGACAGTATTAGGCCCTAGTAGAGTGGAGAAGGCTGAGACAGTATTATGTCCTAGCAGTGTGGAGAAGGCTGAGACAGTATTAGGTCCTAGCAGAGTGGAGAAGGCTGAGACAGTATTAGGCCCTAGCAGTGTGGAGAAGGCTGAGACAGTATTAGGTCCTAGCAGAGTAGAGAAGGCTGAGACAGTATTAGGTCCTAGCAGAGTGGAGAAGGCTGAGACAGTATTAGGTCCTAGCAGTGTGGAGAAGGCTGAGACAGTATTAGGTCCTAGCAGAGTGGAGAAGGCTGAGACAGTATTAGGCCCTAGCAGTGTGGAGAAGGCTGAGACAGTATTAGGTCCTAGCAGTGTGGAGAAGGCTGAGACAGTATTAGGTCCTAGCAGTGTGGAGAAGGCTGAGACAGTATTAGGCCCTAGCAGTGTGGAGAAGGCTGAGACAGTATTAGGCCCTAGCAGTGTGGAGAAGGCTGAGACAGTATTAGGTCCTAGCAGTGTGGAGAAGGCTGAGACAGTATTAGGTCCTAGCAGTGTGGTGGTGGAGAAGGCTGAGACAGTATTAGGCCCTAGCAGTGTGGAGAAGGCTGAGACAGTATTAGGTCCTAGCAGTGTGGTTGTGGAGAAGGCTGAGACAGTATTAGGTCCTAGCAGAGTGGAGAAGGCTGAGACAGTATTAGACCCTAGCAGAGTGGAGAAGGCTGAGACAGTATTAGGTCCTAGCAGAGTGGAGAAGGCTGAGACAGTATTAGGTCCTAGCAGTGTGGAGAAGGCTGAGACAGTATTAGGTCCTAGCAGTGTGGAGAAGGCTGAGACAGTATTAGGTCCTAGCAGAGTGGAGAAGGCTGAGACAGTATTAGGTCCTAGCAGTGTGGAGAAGGCTGAGACAGTATTAGGCCCTAGCAGTGTGGAGAAGGCTGAGACAGTATTAGGTACTAGCAGTGTGGTTGTGGAGAAGGCTGAGACAGTATTAGGTCCTAGCAGTGTGGAGAAGGCTGAGACAGTATTAGGCCCTAGCAGAGTGGAGAAGGCTGAGACATTATTAGGTACTAGCAGTGTGGTTGTGGAGAAGGCTGAGACAGTATTAGGTCCTAGCAGTGTGGAGAAGGCTGAGACAGTATTAGGTCCTAGCAGTGTGGAGAAGGCTGAGACAGTATTAGGTCCTAGCAGAGTGGAGAAGACTGAGACAGTATTAGGCCCTAGCAGAGTGGAGAAGGCTGAGACAGTATTAGGTCCTAGCAGTGTGGAGAAGGCTTAGACAGTATTTGTTCCTAGCAGTGTGGTTGTGGAGAAGGCTGAGACAGTATTAGTCCCTAGCAGTGTGGAGAAGGCTGAGACAGTATTAGGTCCTAGCAGTGTGGAGAAGGCTTAGACAGTATTTGTTCCTAGCAGTGTGGAGAAGGCTGAGACAGTATTAGGTCCTAGCAGTGTGGTTGTGGAGAAGGCTGAGACAGTATTAGTCCCTAGCAGTGTGGAGAAGGCTGAGACAGTATTAGGTCCTAGCAGAGTGGAGAAGGCTGAGACAGTATTAGGTCCTAGCAGTGTGGAGAAGGCTGAGACAGTATTAGGTCCTAGCAGAGTGGAGAAGGCTGAGACAGTATTAGGCCCTAGCAGTGTGGAGAAGGCTGAGACAGTATTAGGTCCTAGCAGAGTGGAGAAGGCTGAGACAGTATTAGGTCCTAGCAGTGTGGAGAAGGCTGAGACAGTATTAGGTCCTAGCAGAGTGGAGAAGGCTGAGACAGTATTAGGTCCTAGCAGTGTGGAGAAGGCTGAGACAGTATTAGGCCCTAGTAGAGTGGAGAAGGCTGAGACAGTATTATGTCCTAGCAGTGTGGAGAAGGCTGAGACAGTATTAGGTCCTAGCAGAGTGGAGAAGGCTGAGACAGTATTAGGCCCTAGCAGTGTGGAGAAGGCTGAGACAGTATTAGGTCCTAGCAGAGTAGAGAAGGCTGAGACAGTATTAGGTCCTAGCAGAGTGGAGAAGGCTGAGACAGTATTAGGTCCTAGCAGTGTGGAGAAGGCTGAGACAGTATTAGGTCCTAGCAGAGTGGAGAAGGCTGAGACAGTATTAGGCCCTAGCAGTGTGGAGAAGGCTGAGACAGTATTAGGTACTAGCAGTGTGGTTGTGGAGAAGGCTGAGACAGTATTAGGTCCTAGCAGAGTGGAGAAGGCTGAGACAGTATTAGGTCCTAGCAGTGTGGAGAAGGCTGAGACAGTATTAGGTCCTAGCAGTGTGGAGAAGGCTGAGACAGTATTAGGTCCTAGCAGTGTGGAGAAGGCTGAGACAGTATTAGGCCCTAGCAGTGTGGAGAAGGCTGAGACAGTATTAGGCCCTAGCAGTGTGGAGAAGGCTGAGACAGTGTTAGGTCCTAGCAGTGTGGAGAAGGCTGAGACAGTATTAGGTCCTAGCAGTGTGGTTGTGGAGAAGGCTGAGACAGTATTAGGTCCTAGCAGAGTGGAGAAGGCTGAGACAGTATTAGGTCCTAGCAGAGTGGAGAAGGCTGAGACAGTATTAGGCCCTAGCAGTGTGGAGAAGGCTGAGACAGTATTAGGTACTAGCAGTGTGGTTGTGGAGAAGGCTGAGACACTATTAGGTCCTAGCAGTGTGGAGAAGGCTGAGACAGTATTAGGTCCTAGCAGTGTGGAGAAGGCTGAGATAGTATTAGGCCCTAGCAGAGTGGAGAAGGCTGAGACAGTATTAGGTACTAGCAGTGTGGTTGTGGAGAAGGCTGAGACACTATTAGGTCCTAGCAGTGTGGAGAAGGCTGAGACAGTATTAGGTCCTAGCAGTGTGGAGAAGGCTGAGATAGTATTAGGCCCTAGTAGAGTGGAGAAGGCTGAGACAGTATTAGGCCATAGCAGTGTGGAGAAGGCTGAGACAGTATTAGGTCCTAGCAGTGTGGAGAAGGCTGAGACAGTATTAGGCCCTAGTAGAGTGGAGAAGGCTGAGACAGTATTAGGCCCTAGCAGTGTGGAGAAGGCTGAGACAGTATTAGGTCCTAGCAGAGTGGAGAAGGCTGAGACAGTATTAGGCCCTAGCAGTGTGGAGAAGGCTGAGACAGTATTAGGTCCTAGCAGAGTGGAGAAGGCTGAGACAGTATTAGGCCCTAGCAGTGTGGAGAAGGCTGAGACAGTATTAGGTACTAGCAGTGTGGTTGTGGAGAAGGCTGAGACAGTATTAGGTCCTAGCAGAGTGGAGAAGGCTGAGACAGTATTAGGTCCTAGCAGTGTGGAGAAGGCTGAGACAGTATTAGGTCCTAGCAGTGTGGAGAAGGCTGAGACAGTATTAGGTCCTAGCAGTGTGGAGAAGGCTGAGACAGTATTAGGCCCTAGCAGTGTGGAGAAGGCTGAGACAGTATTAGGTCCTAGCAGTGTGGAGAAGGCTGAGACAGTATTAGGTCCTAGCAGTGTGGTGGTGGAGAAGGCTGAGACAGTATTAGGCCCTAGCAGTGTGGAGAAGGCTGAGACAGTATTAGGTCCTAGCAGTGTGGTTGTGGAGAAGGCTGAGACAGTATTAGGTCCTAGCAGAGTGGAGAAGGCTGAGACAGTATTAGACCCTAGCAGAGTGGAGAAGGCTGAGACAGTATTAGGTCCTAGCAGAGTGGAGAAGGCTGAGACAGTATTAGGTCCTAGCAGTGTGGAGAAGGCTGAGACAGTATTAGGTCCTAGCAGTGTGGAGAAGGCTGAGACAGTATTAGGTCCTAGCAGAGTGGAGAAGGCTGAGACAGTATTAGGCCCTAGCAGTGTGGAGAAGGCTGAGACAGTATTAGGTCCTAGCAGAGTGGAGAAGGCTGAGACAGTATTAGGTCCTAGCAGAGTGGAGAAGGCTGAGACAGTATTAGGTCCTAGCAGTGTGGAGAAGGCTGAGACAGTATTAGGTCCTAGCAGAGTGGAGAAGGCTGAGACAGTATTAGGCCCTAGCAGTGTGGAGAAGGCTGAGACAGTATTAGGTACTAGCAGTGTGGTTGTGGAGAAGGCTGAGACAGTATTAGGTCCTAGCAGAGTGGAGAAGGCTGAGACAGTATTAGGTCCTAGCAGTGTGGTTGTGGAGAAGGCTGAGACAGTATTAGGTCCTAGCAGAGTGGAGAAGGCTGAGACAGTATTAGACCCTAGCAGAGTGGAGAAGGCTGAGACAGTATTAGGTCCTAGCAGAGTGGAGAAGGCTGAGACAGTATTAGGTCCTAGCAGTGTGGAGAAGGCTGAGACAGTATTAGGTCCTAGCAGTGTGGAGAAGGCTGAGACAGTATTAGGTCCTAGCAGTGTGGAGAAGGCTGAGACAGTATTAGGTCCTAGCAGAGTGGAGAAGGCTGAGACAGTATTAGGTCCTAGCAGTGTGGAGAAGGCTGAGACAGTATTAGGCCCTAGCAGAGTGGAGAAGGCTGAGACATTATTAGGTACTAGCAGTGTGGTTGTGGAGAAGGCTGAGACAGTATTAGGTCCTAGCAGTGTGGAGAAGGCTGAGACAGTATTAGGTCCTAGCAGTGTGGAGAAGGCTGAGACAGTATTAGGTCCTAGCAGAGTGGAGAAGGCTGAGACAGTATTAGGCCCTAGCAGAGTGGAGAAGGCTGAGACAGTATTAGGTCCTAGCAGTGTGGAGAAGGCTTAGACAGTATTTGTTCCTAGCAGTGTGGTTGTGGAGAAGGCTGAGACAGTATTAGTCCCTAGCAGTGTGGAGAAGGCTGAGACAGTATTAGGTCCTAGCAGTGTGGAGAAGGCTTAGACAGTATTTGTTCCTAGCAGTGTGGTTGTGGAGAAGGCTGAGACAGTATTAGTCCCTAGCAGTGTGGAGAAGGCTGAGACAGTATTAGGTCCTAGCAGAGTGGAGAAGGCTGAGACAGTATTAGGTCCTAGCAGTGTGGAGAAGGCTGAGACAGTATTAGGTCCTAGCAGAGTGGAGAAGGCTGAGACAGTATTAGGCCCTAGCAGTGTGGAGAAGGCTGAGACAGTATTAGGTCCTAGCAGAGTGGAGAAGGCTGAGACAGTATTAGGTCCTAGCAGTGTGGAGAAGGCTGAGACAGTATTAGGTCCTAGCAGAGTGGAGAAGGCTGAGACAGTATTAGGTCCTAGCAGTGTGGAGAAGGCTGAGACAGTATTAGGCCCTAGTAGAGTGGAGAAGGCTGAGACAGTATTATGTCCTAGCAGTGTGGAGAAGGCTGAGACAGTATTAGGTCCTAGCAGAGTGGAGAAGGCTGAGACAGTATTAGGCCCTAGCAGTGTGGAGAAGGCTGAGACAGTATTAGGTCCTAGCAGAGTAGAGAAGGCTGAGACAGTATTAGGTCCTAGCAGAGTGGAGAAGGCTGAGACAGTATTAGGTCCTAGCAGTGTGGAGAAGGCTGAGACAGTATTAGGTCCTAGCAGAGTGGAGAAGGCTGAGACAGTATTAGGCCCTAGCAGTGTGGAGAAGGCTGAGACAGTATTAGGTACTAGCAGTGTGGTTGTGGAGAAGGCTGAGACAGTATTAGGTCCTAGCAGAGTGGAGAAGGCTGAGACAGTATTAGGTCCTAGCAGTGTGGAGAAGGCTGAGACAGTATTAGGCCCTAGCAGAGTGGAGAAGGCTGAGACATTATTAGGTACTAGCAGTGTGGTTGTGGAGAAGGCTGAGACAGTATTAGGTCCTAGCAGTGTGGAGAAGGCTGAGACAGTATTAGGTCCTAGCAGTGTGGAGAAGGCTGAGACAGTATTAGGTCCTAGCAGAGTGGAGAAGGCTGAGACAGTATTAGGCCCTAGCAGAGTGGAGAAGGCTGAGACAGTATTAGGTCCTAGCAGTGTGGAGAAGGCTTAGACAGTATTTGTTCCTAGCAGTGTGGTTGTGGAGAAGGCTGAGACAGTATTAGTCCCTAGCAGTGTGGAGAAGGCTGAGACAGTATTAGGTCCTAGCAGTGTGGAGAAGGCTTAGACAGTATTTGTTCCTAGCAGTGTGGTTGTGGAGAAGGCTGAGACAGTATTAGTCCCTAGCAGTGTGGAGAAGGCTGAGACAGTATTAGGTCCTAGCAGAGTGGAGAAGGCTGAGACAGTATTAGGTCCTAGCAGTGTGGAGAAGGCTGAGACAGTATTAGGTCCTAGCAGAGTGGAGAAGGCTGAGACAGTATTAGGCCCTAGCAGTGTGGAGAAGGCTGAGACAGTATTAGGTCCTAGCAGAGTGGAGAAGGCTGAGACAGTATTAGGTCCTAGCAGTGTGGAGAAGGCTGAGACAGTATTAGGTCCTAGCAGAGTGGAGAAGGCTGAGACAGTATTAGGTCCTAGCAGTGTGGAGAAGGCTGAGACAGTATTAGGCCCTAGTAGAGTGGAGAAGGCTGAGACAGTATTATGTCCTAGCAGTGTGGAGAAGGCTGAGACAGTATTAGGTCCTAGCAGAGTGGAGAAGGCTGAGACAGTATTAGGCCCTAGCAGTGTGGAGAAGGCTGAGACAGTATTAGGTCCTAGCAGAGTAGAGAAGGCTGAGACAGTATTAGGTCCTAGCAGAGTGGAGAAGGCTGAGACAGTATTAGGTCCTAGCAGTGTGGAGAAGGCTGAGACAGTATTAGGTCCTAGCAGAGTGGAGAAGGCTGAGACAGTATTAGGCCCTAGCAGTGTGGAGAAGGCTGAGACAGTATTAGGTACTAGCAGTGTGGTTGTGGAGAAGGCTGAGACAGTATTAGGTCCTAGCAGAGTGGAGAAGGCTGAGACAGTATTAGGTCCTAGCAGTGTGGAGAAGGCTGAGACAGTATTAGGTCCTAGCAGTGTGGAGAAGGCTGAGACAGTATTAGGTCCTAGCAGTGTGGAGAAGGCTGAGACAGTATTAGGCCCTAGCAGTGTGGAGAAGGCTGAGACAGTATTAGGCCCTAGCAGTGTGGAGAAGGCTGAGACAGTGTTAGGTCCTAGCAGTGTGGAGAAGGCTGAGACAGTATTAGGTCCTAGCAGTGTGGAGAAGGCTGAGACAGTATTAGGTCCTAGCAGAGTGGAGAAGGCTGAGACAGTATTAGGTCCTAGCAGTGTGGTTGTGGAGAAGGCTGAGACAGTATTAGGTCCTAGCAGAGTGGAGAAGGCTGAGACAGTATTAGGTCCTAGCAGAGTGGAGAAGGCTGAGACAGTATTAGGCCCTAGCAGTGTGGAGAAGGCTGAGACAGTATTAGGTACTAGCAGTGTGGTTGTGGAGAAGGCTGAGACACTATTAGGTCCTAGCAGTGTGGAGAAGGCTGAGACAGTATTAGGTCCTAGCAGTGTGGAGAAGGCTGAGACAGTATTAGGTCCTAGCAGAGTGGAGAAGGCTGAGACAGTATTAGGCCCTAGCAGTGTGGAGAAGGCTGAGACAGTATTAGGTCCTAGCAGTGTGGAGAAGGCTGAGACAGTATTAGGTCCTAGCAGAGTGGAGAAGGCTGAGACAGTATTAGGCCCTAGCAGTGTGGAGAAGGCTGAGACAGTATTAGGTCCTAGCAGTGTGGAGAAGGCTGAGATAGTATTAGGCCCTAGCAGAGTGGAGAAGGCTGAGACAGTATTAGGTCCTAGCAGTGTGGTTGTGGAGAAGGCTGAGACAGTATTAGGTCCTAGCAGTGTGGAGAAGGCTGAGACAGTATTAGGTCCTAGCAGTGTGGAGAAGGCTGAGACAGTATTAGGTCCTAGCAGTGTGGAGAAGGCTGAGACAGTATTAGGCCCTAGCAGTGTGGAGAAGGCTGAGACAGTATTAGGTCCTAGCAGAGTGGAGAAGGCTGAGACAGTATTAGGCCCTAGCAGTGTGGAGAAGGCTGAGACAGTATTAGGTCCTAGCAGAGTGGAGAAGGCTGAGACAGTATTAGGTCCTAGCAGAGTGGAGAAGGCTGAGACAGTATTAGGTCCTAGCAGTGTGGAGAAGGCTGAGACAGTATTAGGTCCTAGCAGAGTGGAGAAGGCTGAGACAGTATTAGGCCCTAGCAGTGTGGAGAAGGCTGAGACAGTATTAGGTACTAGCAGTGTGGTTGTGGAGAAGGCTGAGACAGTATTAGGTCCTAGCAGAGTGGAGAAGGCTGAGACAGTATTAGGTCCTAGCAGTGTGGAGAAGGCTGAGACAGTATTAGGTCCTAGCAGTGTGGAGAAGGCTGAGACAGTATTAGGTCCTAGCAGTGTGGAGAAGGCTGAGACAGTATTAGGCCCTAGCAGTGTGGAGAAGGCTGAGACAGTATTAGGTCCTAGCAGTGTGGAGAAGGCTGAGACAGTATTAGGTCCTAGCAGTGTGGTGGTGGAGAAGGCTGAGACAGTATTAGGCCCTAGCAGTGTGGAGAAGGCTGAGACAGTATTAGGTCCTAGCAGTGTGGTTGTGGAGAAGGCTGAGACAGTATTAGGTCCTAGCAGTGTGGAGAAGGCTGAGACAGTATTAGGTCCTAGCAGTGTGGAGAAGGCTGAGACAGTATTAGGTCCTAGCAGAGTGGAGAAGGCTGAGACAGTATTAGGTCCTAGCAGTGTGGAGAAGGCTGAGACAGTATTAGGTCCTAGCAGTGTGGAGAAGGCTGAGACAGTATTAGGTCCTAGCAGAGTGGAGAAGGCTGAGACAGTATTAGGTCCTAGCAGTGTGGAGAAGGCTGAGACAGTATTAGGCCCTAGCAGAGTGGAGAAGGCTGAGACAGTATTAGGCCCTAGCAGAGTGGAGAAGGCTGAGACAGTATTAGGTCCTAGCAGTGTGGAGAAGGCTTAGACAGTATTTGTTCCTAGCAGTGTGGTTGTGGAGAAGGCTGAGACAGTATTAGTCCCTAGCAGTGTGGAGAAGGCTGAGACAGTATTTGTTCCTAGCAGTGTGGTTGTGGAGAAGGCTGAGACAGTATTAGTCCCTAGCAGTGTGGAGAAGGCTGAGACAGTATTAGGTCCTAGCAGAGTGGAGAAGGCTGAGACAGTATTAGGTCCTAGCAGTGTGGAGAAGGCTGAGACAGTATTAGGTCCTAGCAGAGTGGAGAAGGCTGAGACAGTATTAGGTCCTAGCAGTGTGGAGAAGGCTGAGACAGTATTATGTCCTAGCAGTGTGGAGAAGGCTGAGACAGTATTAGGTCCTAGCAGTGTGGAGAAGGCTGAGACAGTATTAGGCCCTAGCAGTGTGGAGAAGGCTGAGACAGTATTAGGTCCTAGCAGAGTGGAGAAGGCTGAGACAGTATTAGGTCCTAGCAGAGTGGAGAAGGCTGAGACAGTATTAGGCCCTAGCAGTGTGGAGAAGGCTGAGACAGTATTAGGCCCTAGCAGTGTGGAGAAGGCTGAGACAGTATTAGGTACTAGCAGTGTGGTTGTGGAGAAGGCTGAGACACTATTAGGTCCTAGCAGTGTGGAGAAGGCTGAGACAGTATTAGGTCCTAGCAGTGTGGAGAAGGCTGAGACAGTATTAGGTCCTAGCAGAGTGGAGAAGGCTGAGACAGTATTAGGCCCTAGCAGTGTGGAGAAGGCTGAGACAGTATTAGGTCCTAGCAGTGTGGAGAAGGCTGAGACAGTATTAGGTCCTAGCAGAGTGGAGAAGGCTGAGACAGTATTAGGCCCTAGCAGTGTGGAGAAGGCTGAGACAGTATTAGGTCCTAGCAGTGTGGAGAAGGCTGAGATAGTATTAGGCCCTAGCAGAGTGGAGAAGGCTGAGACAGTATTAGGTCCTAGCAGTGTGGTTGTGGAGAAGGCTGAGACAGTATTAGGTCCTAGCAGTGTGGAGAAGGCTGAGACAGTATTAGGTCCTAGCAGTGTGGAGAAGGCTGAGACAGTATTAGGTCCTAGCAGTGTGGAGAAGGCTGAGACAGTATTAGGCCCTAGCAGTGTGGAGAAGGCTGAGACAGTATTAGGTCCTAGCAGAGTGGAGAAGGCTGAGACAGTATTAGGCCCTAGCAGTGTGGAGAAGGCTGAGACAGTATTAGGTCCTAGCAGAGTGGAGAAGGCTGAGACAGTATTAGGTCCTAGCAGAGTGGAGAAGGCTGAGACAGTATTAGGTCCTAGCAGTGTGGAGAAGGCTGAGACAGTATTAGGTCCTAGCAGAGTGGAGAAGGCTGAGACAGTATTAGGCCCTAGCAGTGTGGAGAAGGCTGAGACAGTATTAGGTACTAGCAGTGTGGTTGTGGAGAAGGCTGAGACAGTATTAGGTCCTAGCAGAGTGGAGAAGGCTGAGACAGTATTAGGTCCTAGCAGTGTGGAGAAGGCTGAGACAGTATTAGGTCCTAGCAGTGTGGAGAAGGCTGAGACAGTATTAGGTCCTAGCAGTGTGGAGAAGGCTGAGACAGTATTAGGCCCTAGCAGTGTGGAGAAGGCTGAGACAGTATTAGGTCCTAGCAGTGTGGAGAAGGCTGAGACAGTATTAGGTCCTAGCAGTGTGGTGGTGGAGAAGGCTGAGACAGTATTAGGCCCTAGCAGTGTGGAGAAGGCTGAGACAGTATTAGGTCCTAGCAGTGTGGTTGTGGAGAAGGCTGAGACAGTATTAGGTCCTAGCAGTGTGGAGAAGGCTGAGACAGTATTAGGTCCTAGCAGTGTGGAGAAGGCTGAGACAGTATTAGGTCCTAGCAGAGTGGAGAAGGCTGAGACAGTATTAGGTCCTAGCAGTGTGGAGAAGGCTGAGACAGTATTAGGTCCTAGCAGTGTGGAGAAGGCTGAGACAGTATTAGGTCCTAGCAGAGTGGAGAAGGCTGAGACAGTATTAGGTCCTAGCAGTGTGGAGAAGGCTGAGACAGTATTAGGCCCTAGCAGAGTGGAGAAGGCTGAGACAGTATTAGGCCCTAGCAGAGTGGAGAAGGCTGAGACAGTATTAGGTCCTAGCAGTGTGGAGAAGGCTTAGACAGTATTTGTTCCTAGCAGTGTGGTTGTGGAGAAGGCTGAGACAGTATTAGTCCCTAGCAGTGTGGAGAAGGCTGAGACAGTATTTGTTCCTAGCAGTGTGGTTGTGGAGAAGGCTGAGACAGTATTAGTCCCTAGCAGTGTGGAGAAGGCTGAGACAGTATTAGGTCCTAGCAGAGTGGAGAAGGCTGAGACAGTATTAGGTCCTAGCAGTGTGGAGAAGGCTGAGACAGTATTAGGTCCTAGCAGAGTGGAGAAGGCTGAGACAGTATTAGGTCCTAGCAGTGTGGAGAAGGCTGAGACAGTATTATGTCCTAGCAGTGTGGAGAAGGCTGAGACAGTATTAGGTCCTAGCAGTGTGGAGAAGGCTGAGACAGTATTAGGCCCTAGCAGTGTGGAGAAGGCTGAGACAGTATTAGGTCCTAGCAGAGTGGAGAAGGCTGAGACAGTATTAGGTCCTAGCAGTGTGGAGAAGGCTGAGACAGTATTAGGTCCTAGCAGTGTGGAGAAGGCTGAGACAGTATTAGGTCCTAGCAGTGTGGAGAAGGCTGAGACAGTATTAGGCCCTAGCAGTGTGGAGAAGGCTGAGACAGTATTAGGCCCTAGCAGTGTGGAGAAGGCTGAGACAGTGTTAGGTCCTAGCAGTGTGGAGAAGGCTGAGACAGTATTAGGTCCTAGCAGTGTGGAGAAGGCTGAGACAGTATTAGGTCCTAGCAGAGTGGAGAAGGCTGAGACAGTATTAGGTCCTAGCAGTGTGGTTGTGGAGAAGGCTGAGACAGTATTAGGTCCTAGCAGTGTGGAGAAGGCTGAGACAGTATTAGGTCCTAGCAGTGTGGAGAAGGCTGAGACAGTATTAGATCCGCAAAGTATGGACCCAGGCGGCATGGTGTGGTCGATGTCAGTGTGTTGTGTCCATATAAGGATCCGGTCAGAAACACTGGCACCTACTGGGAATAGCTGGCTTCTGGGCTGCAGGATTCCACCCATGTTTGGTGGCTGGACTCAGCAGCAGGACCTGTCTATGAGGAGCAGTCTTCTTCCTGTCCTAGGGGCATGTTTTAACCCCCCCCCCCCTCGGGGTAGGACCTCACCAGTGTGGGCTGGTCTGTGTGGTTGTTAAGACCAGTGTGGGCTGGTCTGTGTGGGTGTTAAGACCAGTGTGGGCTGGTCTGTGTGGGTGTTAAGACCAGTGTGGGCTGGTCTGTGTGGGTGTAAAGACCAGTGTGGGCTGGTCTATGATCTCCCCATCACCAATCTTTTTAAACATTTTGAACCTTTATTTAACTGGGCAAGTCAGTTTAGATCAAATTCTAATTTACAATGACGCTTACCCCAGCCAATCCCTGATGACGCTGGGCCAATTGTGCAATTCCCTATGGGACTCCCAATCTCGGCCAGATGTGATAACCCCAACCCTCTCTCAAAGTTTCCTACAACCACAATCCCCCACGATCCTAGATTACTCTCTCCTCCAGACTCCAAGGCCATAGTGGATGGTAACCTGAAGCTGATCCTATATATTACTGTCTCTCCTCCAGACTCCAAGGCCATAGTGGATGGCAACCTGAAGCTGATCCTATATATTACTGTCTCTCCTCCAGACTCCAAGGCCATAGTGGATGGCAACCTGAAGCTGATCCTATATATTACTGTCTCTCCTCCAGACTCCAAGGCCATAGTGGATGGTAACCTGAAGCTGATCCTATATATTACTGTCTCTCCTCCAGACTCCAAGGCCATAGTGGATGGTAACCTGAAGCTGATCCTATATATTACTGTCTCTCCTCCAGACTCCAAGGCCATAGTGGATGGTAACCTGAAGCTGATCCTATATATTACTGTCTCTCCTCCAGACTCCAAGGCCATAGTGGATGGTAACCTGAAGCTGATCCTATATATTACTGTCTCTCCTCCAGACTCCAAGGCCATAGTGGATGGTAACCTGAAGCTGATCCTATATATTACTGTCTCTCCTCCAGACTCCAAGGCCATAGTGGATGGTAACCTGAAGCTGATCCTATATATTACTGTCTTTCCTCCAGACTCCAAGGCCATAGTGGATGGTAACCTGAAGCTGATCCTATATATTACTGTCTCTCCTCCAGACTCCAAGGCCATAGTGGATGGTAACCTGAAGCTGATCCTATATATTACTGTCTCTCCTCCAGACTCCAAGGCCATAGTGGATGGTAACCTGAAGCTGATCCTATATATTACTGTCTTTCCTCCAGACTCCAAGGCCATAGTGGATGGTAACCTGAAGCTGATCCTATATATTACTGTCTCTCCTCCAGACTCCAAGGCCATAGTGGATGGTAACCTGAAGCTGATCCTATATATTACTGTCTCTCCTCCAGACTCCAAGGCCATAGTGGATGGTAACCTGAAGCTGATCCTATATATTACTGTCTCTCCTCCAGACTCCAAGGCCATAGTGGATGGCAACCTGAAGCTGATCCTATATATTACTGTCTCTCCTCCAGACTCCAAGGCCATAGTGGATGGTAACCTGAAGCTGATCCTATATATTACTGTCTCTCCTCCAGACTCCAAGGCCATAGTGGATGGTAACCTGAAGCTGATCCTATATATTACTGTCTCTCCTCCAGACTCCAAGGCCATAGTGGATGGTAACCTGAAGCTGATCCTATATATTACTGTCTCTCCTCCAGACTCCAAGGCCATAGTGGATGGTAACCTGAAGCTGATCCTATATATTACTGTCTCTCCTCCAGACTCCAAGGCCATAGTGGATGGTAACCTGAAGCTGATCCTTGGCATGGTGTGGACTTTGATCCTCCACTACTCCATCTCCATGCCCATGTGGGACGAGGAGGAGGAGGGGGGCGACGGCCAGCACAAGACCCCGAAACAGAGGCTTCTGGGTTGGATCCAGAACAAGCTCCCAGAGATCTCCATCCACAACTTCAGCAGAGACTGGCAGAGTGGCAGAGCACTGGGGGCACTGGTCAACAGCTGTGCTCCGGGTAGGTTAGGGGTCAGGGATTAGAGGTTAGAGGTTAAGGGTCGTAGTCAAAGGTGGGCCAAGCATTATAGGGTTTTGGGTGGGTTTAAGTGATTTTTGGGTTTGTGTGTGTGTGGAGGGTGTAGGTGAATCACAGGTTTTGTGTGAGGGGGGGCGGTAAGTGATTTCAGGGTATGTGTGTGGGGGTAGGTGATTTCAGGGTATGTGTGGGGAGGGGGTAGGTGATGTCAGGGTATGTGTGGAGAGGGGGTAGGCGATTTCAGGGTTTGTGTGTGGAGGGGGTAGGTGATTTCAGGGTTTGTGTGTGGAGGGGGTAGGTGATTTCAGGGTTTGTGTGTGGGGGGTAGGGGGGAGGGGTTGGTGATTTTAGGGTTTGTGTGTGTGTGGGGGGGGGGGGTAGGTGATTTCAGGGTTTGTGTGGAGGGGGGCAGGTGATTTCAGGGTTGTGTGTGTGTGTGTGGGGGGGTGATTTCAGGGTTTGTGTGTGGGGGGAGGGGGTAGGTGTTTCAGGGTTTGTATGTGTGTGTGTGTGTGTGGGGGTGGGTGATTTCAGGATTTGTGTGTGGGGGGGGGGGGGGGGTAGGTGATTTCAGGATTTGTGTGTGTGTGTGGGGGGTAGGTGTTTCAGGGTTTGTATGTGTGTGTGTGTGGGGGGGTGGGTGATTTCAGGATTTGTGTGTGTGGGGGGAGGGGGGTAGGTGATTTCAGGGTTTGTGTGTGTGTGGGGGGGGGGGGTAGGGGGGTAGGTGATTTCAGGATTTGTGTGTGTGTGGGGGGGTAGGGGGGTAGGTGTTTCAGGGTTTGTATGTGTGTGTATGTGGGGGTGGGCGATTTCAGGATTTGTGTGTGTGGGGGGAGGGGGTAGGTGATTTCAGGGTTTGTGTGTGTGTGTGGGGGGAAGGTGATTTCAGGGTTTGTGTGTGTGTGACAGGGGAGAGGGGGAGGTGATTTCAGGGTTTGTGTGTGTGTGTGGGGGGGGGGTAGGTGATTTTAGGGTTTGTGTGTGTGTGTCAGGGGAGAGGGGGAGGTGATTTCAGGGTTTGTGTGGGGGGGAAAGAAAGAAAGGGGGGAAGTCTGTAATAGATTATATTATTATTATATTATGTAATAGATAATATTATATTATAGAGATAAAGGGATGTTTGTCAGTTGGTAAATGGTCATGATGAGATGGAGAGGGGGTCAGTTGGTAAATGGTTATACTGAGATGGAGAGGGGATCAGTTGGTAAATGGTCATGATGAGATGGAGAGGGGGTCAGTTGGTAAATGGTCATGATGAGATGGAGAGGGGGTCAGTTGGTAAATGGTTATACTGAGATGGAGAGGGGATCTGTTGGTAAATGGTCATGATGAGATGGAGAGGGGGCCAGTTGGTAAATGGTCATGATGAGATGGAGAGGGGGTCAGTTGGTAAATGGTCATGATGAGATGGAGAGGGGGTCAGTTGGTAAATGGTCATGATGAGATGGAGAGGGGGTCAGTTGGTAAATGGTTATACTGAGATGGAGAGGGGATCTGTTGGTAAATGGTCATGATGAGATGGAGAGGGGGCCAGTTGGTAAATGGTCATGATGAGATGGAGAGGGGGCCAGTTGGTAAATGGTCATGATGAGATGGAGAGGGGGCCAGTTGGTAAATGGTCATGATGAGATGGAGAGGGGGTCAGTTGGTAAATGGTCATGATGAGATGGAGAGGGGTCAGTTGGTAAATGGTCATGATGAGATGGAGAGGGGGTCAGTTGGTAAATGGTCATGATGAGATGAAGAGGGGGTCAGTTGGTAAATGGTCATGATGAGATGGAGAGGGGGTCAGTTGGTAAATGGACATGATGAGATGGAGAGGGGGTCAGTTGGTAAATGGTCATGATGAGATGGAGAGGGGGTCAGTTGGTAAATGGACATGATGAGATGGAGAGGGGTCAGTTGGTAAATGGTCATGATGAGATGGAGAGGGGGCCAGTTGGTAAATGGACATGATTAGATGGAGAGGGGGCCAGTTGGTAAATGGTCATGATGAGATGGAGAGGGGGTCAGTTGGTAAATGGTCATGATGAGATGGAGAGGGGGTCAGTTGGTAAATGGTCATGATGAGATGAAGAGGGGGTCAGTTGGTAAATGGTCATGATGAGATGGAGAGGGGGTCAGTTGGTAAATGGACATGATGAGATGGAGAGGGGGTCAGTTGGTAAATGGTCATGATGAGATGGAGAGGGGGTCAGTTGGTAAATGGACATGATGAGATGGAGAGGGGGTCAGTTGGTAAATGGTCATGATGAGATGGAGAGGGGGCCAGTTGGTAAATGGACATGATTAGATGGAGAGGGGGCCAGTTGGTAAATGGTCATGATGAGATGGAGAGGAGAGGGGGTCAGTTGATAAATGGTCATGATGAGATGGAGAGGGGGTCAGTTGGTAAATGGTCATGCTGAGATGGAGAGGGGTCAGTTGGTAAATGGTCATGATGAGATGGAGAGGGGGCCAGTTGGTAAATGGACATGATTAGATGGAGAGGGGGCCAGTTGGTAAATGGTCATGATGAGATGGAGAGGAGAGGGGGTCAGTTGATAAATGGTCATGGTGAGATGAGGAGAGGGGGTCAGTTGGTAAATGGTCATGATGAGATGAGGAGAGGGGGTCAGTTGGTAAATGGTCATGATGAGATGAGGAGAGGGGGTCAGTTGGTAAATGGTCATGCTGAGATAGAAGGGGGTCAGTTGGTAAATGGTCATGATGAGATGGAGAGGAGAGGGGGTCAGTTGGTAAATGGTCATGATGAGATGGAGAGGGGGTCAGTTGGTAAATGGTCATGATGAGATGGAGAGGAGAGGGGGTCAGTTGGTAAATGGTCATGATGAGATGGAGAGGAGAGGGGGTCAGTTGGTAAATGGACATGATGAGATGGAGAGGAGAGGGGGTCAGTTGGTAAATGGTCATGATGAGATGGAGAGGGGGTCAGTTGGTAAATGGTCATGATGAGATGGAGAGGGGGTCAGTTGGTAAATGGTCATGATGAGATGGAGAGGAGAGGGGGTCAGTTGGTAAATGGTCATGATGAGATGGAGAGGAGAGGGGGTCAGTTGGTTAATGGTCATGCTGAGATAGAAAGGGGTCAGTTGGTAAATGGTCATGATGAGATGGAGAGGAGAGGGGGTCAGTTGATAAATGGTCATGATGAGATGAGGAGAGGGGGTCAGTTGGTAAATGGTCATGATGAGATGGAGAGGAGAGGGGGTCAGTTGGTTAATGGTCATGCTGAGATAGAAGGGGGTCAGTTGGTAGAAATGTGATATTCTGTCAAGTCAACATTGATTCCCTTTTGAGAAACAACGTAGAATTCCAGGAAAATTGTTTTAAAAATGCTATCAATTTCAGGGGGAGGACCCGCACGTAGTTCTTCTTCTCTCAGATTTCTCCCATTAATTATTTAATTTCTCTCTAGAGAAACATCATGTTGGTTTTACAAAAAAACGGAACTAAATGGAATTCAAGTAATTGAACCGAAAGCAGACTATTAGTTGTTTAATAAACCCCCCAAAAATGAAAATCATGTAGTAACCAATAAAGTGTTAAACAAATCAAATATATTTGAGATTTGAGATTCTTCTAAGGAGCCACCCCTTGTCTTGATGACAGCTTTGCACACTCTTGGCATTCTCTCAACCAGCTTCATATTTGGTAAAAGACCAAGTCCATATAATGGCAAGAAGAGCTCAAATAAGCAAAGAGAAATGACAGTCCATCATTACTTTAAGAGATGAAGGTAGGTCAATCTGGAAAATGTCAAAAATGTTGAAAGTTTCTTCAAGTGCAATCGCAAAAACCATCAAGTGCTATGATGAAACTGCCTCTCATGAGGACCGCCACATGAAAGGAAGACCCAGAGTTACCTCTGCTGCAGAGGACAAGTTCTTCCGCCTGGCTACTCCAACCTCGGCCATCAGCTCCGGCCCCCCCGCTGCTCCTCGCCCAAGCCTCTCCAGGTTCTCCTTTATCCAAATCCAGATAGCAGATGTTCTGAAAGAGCTGCAAAACCTGGACCCGTATAAATCAGCTGTGCTTGACAATCTGGACCCTCTATTTCTGAAACTATCCGCCGCCATTGTCGCAACCCCTATTACCAGCCTGTTCAACCTCTCTTTCATATCGTCTGAGATCCCCAAGGATTGGAAAGCTTCCACAGTCATCCCCCTCTTCAAAGGGGGAGACACCCTGGACCCAAACTGTTACAGACCTATATCCATTCTGCCTTGCCTATCGAAGGTCTTCGAAAGCCAAGTCAACAAACAGGTCACTGACCACCTCGAATCCCACCGTACCTTCTCCGCTATGCAATCTGGTTTCCGAGCCGGTCACAGGTGCACCTCAGCCACACTCAAGGTACTAAAGGACATCATAACCGCCATCGATAAAAGACAGTACTGTGCAGCCGTCTTCATCGACCTTGCCAAGGCTTTCGACTCTGTCAATCACCATATTCTTATCGGCAGACTCAGTAGCCTCGGTTTTTCGGATGACTGCCTTGCCTGGTTCACCAATTACTTTGCAGACAGAGTTCAGTGTGTCAAATCGGAGGGCATGCTGTCCGGTCCTCTGGCAGTCTCTATGGGGGTGCCACAGGGTTCAATTCTCGGGCCGACTCTTTTCTCTGTATATATCAATGATGTTGCTCTTGCTGCGGGCGATTCCCTGATCCACCTCTACGCAGACGACACCATTCTATATACTTTCGGCCCGTCATTGGACATCTAACCTCCAAACGAGCTCCAATGCCATACAACACTCCTTCCGTGGCCTCCAACTGCTCTTAAACGCTAGTAAAACCAAATGCATGCTTTTCAACCGATCGCTGCCTGCACACGCATGCCCGACTAGCATCACCACACTGGATGTTTCCGACCTTGAATATGTGGACACCTATAAGTACCTAGGTGTCTGGCTAGACTGCAAACTCTCCTTCCAGACCCATATCAAACATCTCCAATCGAAAATCAAATCAAGAGTCGGCTTTCTATTCCGTAACAAAGCCTCCTTCACTCACGCTGCCAAGCTTACCCTAGTAAAACTGACTATCCTACCGATCCTCGACTTCGGCGATGTCATCTACAAAATTGCTTCCAACACTCTTCTCAGCAAACTGGATGCAGTTTATCACAGTGCCATCCGTTTTGTCACTAAAGCAGCTTATACTACCCACCACTGCGACTTGTATGCTCTAGTCGGCTGGCCCTCGCTGCATATTCGTCGCAAGACCCACTGGCTCCAGGTCATCTACAAGGCCATGCTAGGTAAAGCTCCGCCTTATCTCAGTTCACTGGTCACGATGGCAACACCCATCCGTAGCACGCGCTCCAGCAGGTGTATCTCACTGATCATCCCTAAAGCCAACACCTCATTCGGCCACCTTTCGTTCCAGTACTCTGCTGCCTGTGACTGGAACGAATTGCAAAAATCGCTGAAGTTGGAGACTTTTATCTCCCTCACCAACTTCAAACATCAGCTATCTGAGCAGCTAACCGATCGCTGCAGCTGTACATAATCTATTGGTAGATAGCCCACCCATTTTCACCTACCTCATCCCCACAGTTTTTATTTATTTACTTTTCTGCTCTTTTGCACACCAATATCTCTACCTGTACATGATCATCTGATCATTTATCACTCCAGTGTTAATCTGCAATATTGTAATTATTCGCCTACCTCCTCATGCCTTTTGCACACATTGTATATAGACTCCCCCTTTTTTTCTACTGTGTTATTGACTTGTTAATTGTTTACTCCATGTGTAACTCTGTGTTGTCTGTTCACACTGCTATGCTTTATCTTGGCCAGGTCGCAGTTGTAAATGAGATCTTGTTCTCAACTAGCCTACCTGGTTAAATAAAGGTGAAATAAAGAAATAAAAAAAATAAAAAAATAAATTAGAGTTAACTGGCTCTCAGGAGGACCACCACAGGAAAGGAAGACCCAGAGTTACCTCTGCTGCAGAGGACAAGTTCATTAGAGTTAACTGTCTCTCAGGAGGACCGCCACATGAAAGGAAGACCCAGAGTTACCTCTGCTGCAGAGGATAAGTTCATTAGAGTTAACTGGCTCTCATGAGGACCACTACAGGAATGGAGGACCCAGAGTTACCTCTGCTGCAGAGGATAAGTTCATTAGAGTTAACTGCATCAGAAATTGCAGCCCAAGTAGATGCTTCAAAGAGTTCATGTATCAGCAGACACATCTCAACATCAACTGTTCAGAGGAGACAGTGTGCATCAGTCCTTCATGGTCGAATTGCTATAAAAGAAACCAGTACAAGGTCACCAATAAGAAGAGACCGGCTTGGGTCAAGAAAGACAAACAATGGAAATCTGTTCTTTGGTCTGATGAGTCCAAACAAAGAGATTTTTGGTTCCAACCGCTGTGTCTTTATGAGAAGCAGAGGAGGTGAACGGATGATCTCCGCATGTGTGGTTCCCACCGTGAAGCATGGAGGAGGAGGTGTGGGGGTGCTTTGCTGGTGACACTGTCAGTGATTAATTTAGAATTCATAGTGCACTTAATCAGCATGGCTACCACAGCATTCTGCAGCGATACACCATCCCATCTGGTTTGGGCTTAGTCCCACTATCATTTGTTTTTCAACAGGACAATGAGCTAACACACCTCCAGGCTGTGTAAGGACTTTTTAACCAAGAAGGAGAGTGATGGAGTGCTTTATCAGATGACCTGGCCCAACCTCAATCACCCAACCTCAATGATTAGTACTGCAAAGTGAAGGAATAGCAGCCATGAAGTTCTCTGCATATGTTGGAACTCCTTCAAGACTGTTGGAAAACTATTACAGGTGAAGCTGTTTGAGAGAATGCCAAGAGTGTGCAACGCTGTCATCAAGGCAAAGGGTCGCTCTTTTGAAGAATCTCAAAAATATATTTTGATTTGTTTAAGATATGTGTTATTTCATAGTTTTGATGCCTTCACTATTATTCTACAATGTAGAAAATAGTACAACTACAGAAAAACTCTGGAATGAGTAGGTGTGTCCAAACTTTTGACTAGTACGTTATATGTATATATGTAATGTGTGTGTGTGTGTGTGTGTGTGTTGCAGGCCTGTGTGCAGACTGGAACCAATGGGACCAAACTAAACCAGTGGACAACGCCCGGGAGGCCATGAAACAGGCTGATAACTGGCTGGGTATCCCTCAGGTACACTAGCTATGCTAACCATTAAACTGTTCTCTATGGAGTCAGGCTAACTGGCTAACGACTAGATGGGTATCCCTCAGGTACTCTAGCCATCACACTCTTCTCTATGGAGTCAGGCTAACTGGATAACGACTAGATGGGTATCCCTCAGGTACTCTAGCCATCACACTGTTCTCTATGGAGTCAGGCTAACTGGATAACGACTAGATGGGTATCCCTAAGGTACGCTAGCCATCACACTCTTCTCTATGGAGTCAGGCTAACTGGATAACGACTAGATGGGTATCCCTCAGGTACGCTAGCCATCACACTCTTCTCTATGGAGTTAGGCTAACTGGATAACGACTAGATGGGTATCCCTCAGGTACGCTAGCCATCACACTCTTCTCTATGGAGTCAGGCTAACTGGCTAACGACTAGATGGGTATCCCTCAGGTACTCTAGCCATCACACTCTTCTCTATGGAGTCAGGCTAACTGGATAACGACTAGATGGGTATCCCTCAGGTACGCTAGCCATCACACTCTTCTCTATGGAGTCAGGCTAACTGGCTAACGACTAGATGGGTATCCCTCAGGTACGCTAGCCATCACACTCTTCTCTATGGAGTCAGGCTAACTGGCTAACGACTAGATGGGTATCCCTCAGGTACTCTAGCCATCACACTCTTCTCTATGGAGTCAGGCTAACTGGATAACGACTAGATGGGTATCCCTCAGGTACGCTAGCCATCACACTCTTCTCTAGGGAGTCAGGCTAACTGGATAACGACTAGATGGGTATCCCTCAGGTACGCTAGCCATCACACTCTTCTCTATGGAGTCAGGCTAACTGGATAACGACTAGATGGGTATCCCTCAGGTACGCTAGCTATGCTAACCATTAAACTGTTCTCTATATAGCCAGGCTAACGACCCCCTATTACAGATATGTGATGTAATAGGTACGAGATGAGTGGCATGACTGTAATCACTGTCCTCTGTTGCTAATTATGTGTGCAGCGTGTCTGTGTGTAAAGTTGGCATCTTGGTAGGGTTGGTAGAATGTGTGTCTGTGTGTAACGTTGGTATGGTTGGTAGAATGTGTGTGTGTGTGTGTAACGTTGGTATGGTTGGTAGAATGTGTGTGTCTGTGTGTAACGTTGGTATGGTTGGTAGAATGTGTGTGTGTGTGTAAAGTTCGCATCTTGGCAGGTTTGGTAGAATGTGTGTGTGTGTCTGTGTGTAATGTTGGTATGGTTGGTAGAATGTGTGTGTGTGTGTAAAGTTCGCATCTTGGCAGATTTGGTAGAATGTGTGTGTGTGTGTCTGTGTGTAATGTTGGTATGGTTGGTAGAATGTGTGTGTGTGTGTAAAGTTGGCATCTTGGCAGGTTTGGTAGAATGTGTGTGTGTGTCTGTGTGTAATGTTGGTATGGTTGGTAGAATGTGTGTGTGTGTGTAAAGTTCACATCTTGGCAGGTTTGGTAGAATGTGTGTGTGTGTCTGTGTGTAATGTTGGTATGGTTGGTAGAATGTGTGTGTGTGTGTAAAGTTCACATCTTGGCAGGTTTGGTAGAATGTGTGTGTGTGTCTGTGTGTAATGTTGGTATGGTTGGTAAAATGTGTGTGTGTGTGTAAAGTTGGCATCTTGGCAGGTTTGGTAGAATGTGTGTGTGTGTCTGTATGTAATGTTGGTATGGTTGGTAGAATGTGTGTGTGTGTGTAAAGTTCGCATCTTGGCAGGTTTGGTAGAATGTGTGTGTGTGTGTCTGTGTGTAATGTTGGTATGGTTGGTAGAATGTGTGTGTGTGTGTAAAGTTGGCATCTTGGCAGGGTTGGTAGAATGTGTGTGTGTGTGTAACGTTGACATCTTGGCAGGGTTGGTAGAATGTTTGTGTGTGTCTGTGTGTAATGTTGGTATGGTTGGTAGAATGTGTGTGTGTGTGTAACGTTGGTATGGTTGGTAGAATGTGTGTGTGTGTGTGTGTGTGTGTGTAACGTTGGTATGGTTGGTAGAATGTGTGTCTGTGTGTAACGTTGTATGGTTGGTATACTGCAGTTGATAAAACACATAGGATGTGTCTATAGTGTATTTGAAAAATAGATGTTTTAACAACTACCAATCGATTGGTCGAAAGAACAGATGACTCTCGGTCCGACAAATATTTTGACCTTTGTAGAGGATAGCCTGGACCCACTCCAATTCAAACAGATCCAGATGTTGTCATCTCTACTGCACTCCACACGGCCCTTTCCCACCTGGACAAAAGGAACACCTATGTGAGAATGCTGTTCATTGACAACAGCTCAGCGTTCAACACCACAGTGCCCTCACAGCTCATCACTAAGCTTAGGACCCCAGGACTGAACACCTCTCTCTTCAACTGGATCCTGGGCTTCCTTACGGGATGCCCCCAGTCAGTGAGGGTAGGCAACAACACCTCTGTAACGATGCCTATCAACATAGGGGCCCCCAGGGGTCTGTGCTTAGTCCCCTCCTGTTCTCCCTGTTTACCCACGACTGAGTGACTTTGTGTGACTCCAACACCCCAGCCAACATCTCCCCCGGCCAACATCTCCCCCGGCCAACATCTCCCCCGGCCAACATCTCCCCCTGGGGCCCATTTGGGTTATTAATGAAAGGGCTTTTCCACGGTCCCCATGAGGGAAACCCAACAGTTACCCACATTGTTTTGCCCTTGGTATCCATGTTGGCCCCAGATGTGGTTGCTGTGTTGGGCTTTATATGTTGTCCTGGCGGTGGGTTACATCTGGGTAAAGAATGGCTGTGTAGTGAGACCTATATGGACCAAAATTAGGCTGTGTTTTCAATTGGGCTAGCCACCTGGGACCAACCTGCGTTTGTTCTCATTCTCCATGCAGGCCCCAGATGCTGCTGCCCAAGCAATCTCTCTTAAGAGATGACAAATTCAGTTTATTCATAGCACATGCTCAGATCAAATTCAATGCAGGAACTCTGATTAAAGAGTTCAATCAAATTACGAATATACACATTGTTTTCCTCACCCTGTATACGATCCCAAAAATGTGCATGTCAGCAGTGTTCCCCAATCCTGGTGCTAAAGGGGTGTTTCTGTTTGCCCTAGCACTCACATACCTTATTTAGTTAGAAGATGATGAGTTGAATCAAGTGTTGGGGCAGAAACCCTTTGGGTCCCCAGGTCCAGGACTGAGGAAGTGTGATGATGATGATGATGATGATGATGATGATGACGTAACTGATATGATGATCATTTTGGTCATTTGCATATAATTTTGCATTTGTAACCCGAAATATTACTGGTTCTATTCCCCAAGCGAACTAGGTGAAAAATCTGTCGATGTCCCCTTGAATATCCGTAGTTGCTTCTGTCACTCTGGATAACAGCCTCTGCTAGATGTAGTGAAAGTTCTCTATCTTGGAAACAGTGGACTAATGAATAAAATACTATAATTTTTGTTTTTTGTTTGTAAAACATCCCTCTCATAGCACCTACCATTCCATGGCCTCCACATCCTGGACAGTATTCAATAAGGAAATCAGTTCCCTAGTGCTGTGTTACCCCCTTCTTCATCCATGTCAGAGTCCGTCTGCAGATCAGAACGCTCCTCTGCCTGTCTACGTTTGGTTCATGGGTAGCTGTGAAAAGAAAACATCATTCAGTTTTGGTGGAATAGAGTTCCATGTAGTCATGGCTCTATGTAGTACTGTGCGCCAGTCTGTTCTGGACTTGGGGACTGTGAAGAGACCTCTGGTAGCATGTCTTGTGGGGGTATTCATGGGTGTCTGAGCTGTGTGCTAGTAGTTTAAATGGACAGCTCGGTGCATCCAACATGTCAATACCTCTCAAAAATACAAGTAGTGGTGAAGTCAATCTCTCCTCCACTTTGAGCCAGGAGAGATTGACATGCATATTATTAATATTAGCTCTCTGTGTACATCCAAGGGCCGTGCTGCCCTGTTCTGAGCAATTTTCCTAAATCCCTCTGTGTCACCTGACCATACGACTGAACAGTAGGCCAGGGGCAACAAAAATTAATACAATTTTCACTAGGCTATTTGCCTTTTTTAAATGTTCAAAAGCATTTATGTTTTGACCATGACAGTTTACAATCCCGGGTTTAGTCTCCTCAACTTGCTCAAATTCTACATTATTCATTACAATATTTAGTTGAGGTTAAGGGTTTTGTGAATGATTTGTCCCAAACACAATTATTTTAGTTTTGGAAATATTTAGGACCAACTTATTCCTTGCCACCCATTCTGAAACTAACTGATCTTTGAAGTGTTGCAGTCATTTCAGTCACTGCAGTAGCTGAAGTGTATAGTGTTGAGTCATCTGCAAAATTGTAATTATTCGCCTACCTCCTCATGCCTTTTGCACACAATGTATATAGACTCTCTTTTTTTCTACTGTGCTATTGACTTGTTAATTGTTTACTCCATGTGTAACTCTGTGTTGTCTGTTCACACTGCTATGCTTTATCTTGGCCAGGTCGCAGTTGCAAATGAGAACTTGCTCTCAACTAGCCTACCTGGTTACAGTGCTTTGCGAAAGTATTCAGCCCCCTTGAACTTTGCGACCTTTTGCCACATTTCAGGCTTCAAACATAAAGATATAAAACTGTATTTTTTTGTGAAGAATTAACAACAAATGGGACACAATCATGAAGTGGAACGACATTTATTGGATATTTCAAACTTTTTTAACAAATCAAAAACTGAAAAATTGGGCGTGCAAAATTATTCAGCCCCTTTACTTTCAGTGCAGCAAACTCTCTCCAGAAGTTCAGTGAGGATCTCTGAATGATCCGATGTTGACCTAAATGACTAATGATGATAAATACAATCCACCTGTGTGTAATCAAGTTTCCGTATAAATGCACCTGCACTGTGATAGTCTCAGAGGTCCGTTAAAAGCGCAGAGAGCATCATGAAGAACAAGGAACACACCAGGCTGGTCCGAGATACTGTTGTGAAGAAGTTTAAAGCCGGATTTGGATACAAAAAGATTTCCCAAGCTTTAAACATCCCAGGGAGCACTGTGCAAGTGATAATATTGAAATGGAAGGTTATGTTGGTTTTGGAACAGTGGCTTCTTCCTTGCTGAGCGGCCTTTCAGGTTATGTAGATATATAACTTGTTTTCCTGTGTATATAGATACTCCAGCATCTGCACAAGGTCATTTATTGTTGTTCTGGGATTTATTTGCACTTTTCGCACCAAAGTACATTCATCTCTAGGAGACAGAACGCATCTTCTTCCTGAGCGGTATGAAGGTTGCATGGTCCCAGGATGTTTATGCTTGCGTAATATTGTTTGTACAGATGAACGTGGTACCTTCAGGCATTTGTAAATTGCTCCCAAGTATGAACCAGACTTGTGGAGGTCTGTAATTTTTTTTCTGGGGTCTTGGTTGATTTCTTTTGATTTTCCCATCATGTCAAGCAAAGAGGCACTGAGTTTGAAGTTAGGGCTTAAAATACATCCACAGGTACACCACCAATTGACTCAAATTATGTCAATGAGCCCATCAGAAGCTTCTAAAGCCATGACATCATTTTCTGGAATTTTCCAAGCTGTTTAAAGGCACAGTCAACTTAGTGTATGTCAACTTCTGACCCACTGGAATTGTGATGCAGTGAATTATAATTGAAATAATCTGTCTGTAAACAATTTTTGGAAAAATTATTTGTGTTATGCACAAAGTAGATGTCCTAACCAACTTGCCAAAACTATAGTTTGTTAACAAGAAATTTGTGGAGTGGTTGAAAAATGAGCTTTAACGACTCCAACCTAAGTGTATGTAAACTTCCGACTTCTCACTGTACATAGACACATGGGCTTTACTCAACGCCAGTGACATGTCATTAGTAAAGATTGAAAAAGTAAGGGGCCTAGACAGCTGCCCTGGGGAATTCCTGCTTCTACCTGGATTATGTTGGAGAGGCTTCCATTAAACAACACCCTCTTTGTTCTGTTAGAAAGGCAAATCTTTATCCACAATATAGCATTGGGTGTAAAGCCTTAACACATCTGTTTTTTCCAGCAGCAGACTATGATCGATAATGTCACAAGCTGCACTGAAGTCTAACAAAACCCCAATAATCTTTTTTATCATCAATTTCTCTCAGCCAATCATCAGTCATTTGTAAGTCCTGTGCTTGTTGAATGTCCTCCGATTAAGCTGAAAGTCTGTTGTCAATTTGTTGACTGTGAAATAGTTCTGTATCTGGTCAGTCACTATTTTTGGTAACAGGCTGATTGGTCAGCTATTTGAGCCAGTAAAGGGGGCTTTACTATTCTGAAGTAGCGGAATGACTTTTGCTTCCCTCCAGGCTTGGGGGCACACACTTTCTAGTAGGCTTAAATTGAAGATATGGCAAATAGGAGTGGCAATATAGTCCACTATTATCCTCAGTAATTTTCCATCCAAGTTGTCAGACCCCGGTGGCTTGTCATTGTTGATAGACACCTCTTCCACACTCACTTTACGGAATTCAAATTTACAATGCTTGTCTTTCCTAATTTGTTTAGATATACTTGGATGTGTAGTGTCGGTGTTTGTTGCTGGCATGTTATGCCTAAATTTGCTGATCACGTCAATGAAATATCAATGAATTCAAAGTGTAGTTTCTTCTTCTTTTTATTCCGTTTAGTCACATGATTTCTCAATTTGCAGAATGTTTTCCAATCGATTGTGCAGCCAGACTTATTTGCCATACCTTTTGCCTCATCCCTCTCAACCATACAATTTTTCAATTTCTCATCAATCCACAGGGATTTAACTGTTTTTTTTCAGTCATTTTCCTTATCAGTGCATGAATATTAGTAACTGGGATAAACAATTTTATAAATGTGTCAAGTTCAGCGTCTGGTTGCTCCTCATTACCAACAGATATGTTTTACGACATAGGAATCACTACAAAACGTATTGTATGACCTCTTATACACTCTATTACACTTTTGGAACTTTGGAATTCTCATAGATATGACCGGTCAAATGGTGTGTTTAACATGGGATACGAGTAGAGACTCAGAGTTAGAAAATTATATATCATATATATAAATGGTATATCATACACTGCAGTCGAGGAACATTGGGAAAGTCAATGTACTTGTAACCTCTCTTTTGGGAAAATGGCCTTTGAATATTTTGGTACACCTACTGGAGAGCTCTTTGTCTACACCCAGTCAGCATTGCTTAATCTTAATATTTTGCCCCACCCATCTCTTTAAGGATCGTTCAGAGCTGGACGCTCTGGCCGAGGAGTAGGGTTGATCCGCTCGTTCTGACCTAACAACAGCAGTCAAGCACCCAAGCTAATTGGCTAATGTTGGCTACACAAATGAGAAAACACCTCACTTTGACCATTTTACTCACTCTAGCGGAGCTGGTTAGGCTGTTTTTCCAGAGGGCTGGTGACTAACTGCTGCTGGTAACAATTTAATTACGCCTTTTTACAGACGTTTACTGACACCGGCCATATCAAATCAAATCAAATCAAATCAAATTTAATGGGTGTTGAGCTTTAGTAAATTAGTCATTTCTTCTGCATTCTGGCACACTCAGACAAGAGTGGTCTGAAATCGGAGTAAACACTAGCTAACACTAGCTAGCTAACAGTACACTTTAACTTGAAATGAAAATGACTTACTTACTAAATTAGAAATGTGTAATATCTGAAAATGTAGCTAGTCTAGACAATCTTACCTGTATACATGGATGGACGCTTTTCCCTCTCTGTCACGGATGCCATTGTTGCCCTTAGTTTGAAGATGTAATCCAGACTGGTGTTTTCGCCTTAGCTATCATATTCTAATTCCACTGACTTCTAAACTCGGTCATCCAGAAAGTGGAGAGCAACACTTATGCAGTTCTACGACGCGATATATATAAAACGCAGTGTTAGACAGGATTACCTAGACATACTGACCTGCTCAAATAGACAGAAGCGTACTAAATGGCAGACAAATCCGAAATCATCACTTATCATGTCCAGCCCATTCATTATCTCTTATTCATCTTTACAGAAGGCGACCACAACCCTACCAGATAAACACCAGACAGTCAACTGTACCCTTTGTTCTTTGCTGATTGTGGTCGTCTGAGGCGATGACTGTCTGGTGACTGTCTGGTAGGGTTGGGGTCAGGATTGTTTTAAAATCAATTCCTGCCACCCTCTGCAGGTGTGTGTGTGTGTCTAAACATTGTGTCCGGTCTGATTTCCTAGGTTATAACCCCAGAGGAAATCGTTGACCCCAATGTAGATGAACATTCCGTGATGACATACCTGTCCCAGTTCCCCAAGTCCAAACTGAAGCCTGGCGCACCCCTGTGCCCAGGACTCAATCCCAAGAATGCCTGCGCATACGGACCAGGTACACCGTTCATCAACATCAAACACATGTTTTATTTGTCACATACACAAGTGTTGTTTTACAAGACCGTAGTATGACACCCTTGGAGCAATTTAGGGTTAAGTGCCCAAGGGCACAACGGAATATTTTTCACCTTGTCTGATGAGGTTTTCGACTTCTTGGTTACTGGCCCAACGCTCTAACCGCTAGGCTACCTGCAGCCCCACCACCACCACACCCACCCACCCACCCACCATCATCACCATCACTACCATATAACAATATAAGTGTTCAGTAACCCATCACAATGTTGCTTTGATTCTCTTAGTCTCCCCCTCTCTCTTTCTCCAGGTATAGAGCCAGTAGGTAACGTTGTGATGAAGAAGGCGGTGTTTACAGTGGAGACCATCAGTGCTGGGATGGGAGAGGTCCTAGTGCATGTAGAGGACCCTGCCGGACACAAAGAGGAGGTATGCATTCGCACGCACACACAGCATACACATATTGTCTTTCTGTTTCTCTGTGTCATTTCTCTCTCTGTGTGTCTGTGTGTCATCTCTCTCTCTGTCTGTATCACTGTGTGTCATCTCTCTCTCTCTGTCTCTCTCTCTCTGTCTGTATCTCTATGTGACATCTCTCTCAATTCAATTCAAGGGCTTTATTGGCATGGGAAACATATGTTAACATTGCCAAAGCAAGTGAAGTACATAACAAACACAAATTAAATAAACAATAAAAAGTAAACACAAGACATTTCAAATGTCATATTTTGTCTATATACAGTTGTCATGATGTTGGCCTGTGGGTAAGGTTTATGACCCCCCCATAAATACCCCCCCATAAATACCTCTCCCCTCTCTCTCTGAGTCTACTGAAGGACTCTTGAATAGCCTTTGTTAAACATAGAGAGTCTGGGAACATCAAACAAGTGGATGGAAAGGAACCATATTTCGGTAATAGAACCAGTTGAAAATATGCATTGGTACTTAATGAATATGATGTCAGTTCGGTTGTCATCTGAGACACGACTGTTGACAGGACGACATAAACTGTATCTGGGAAAGTCTACACATTATAGTTATCAGATGGAATTGTTGTGCAATTTAAATATAATTGAAATGAAACCCGGCCTCCCATCTACGACCAACCGATCGAAGCGCAGCTCAGAGTAAATATTCATTCCATTTTCCTTTTTCAAATGGGCGGTAATTTAGAATGCATAAGATTCTATATTTACGATAGCATACCTGCCTACGGCCTGATAGAGACACAAAACCTTTTTGCTCCTCAGTCTTCCCGCTCTTTCACTCAAACCCAACCCCCTTTCTTTGTGTAACCAGCTGTCATATCTGTTCCGTCCACTAGGGACGTTTTCCTTTATGACATAATTTTTAATCAAGGTATGATTTATTCTGTGTATATGTAATCCTGATTATTTAGGTATTTTGTAAATAAATAATTTAACCCAATTTTGTATTGCTGATTCAACTTGTTAGCCAGGGTTCGTGAAGAAAACCAAGAATTTACAACTTCCAGATAAGACTGAAATAAGGTGACGATTAATATTGACTGCTATTGATGTAAATTATTACTAGGTCTTAAAGAGTTTATTCGGAAGATAACTGCTCTATAAATATTATTTCGTTGTGGCCCGACTTCTTTTGGAATGGACCAAAATTCACCCAAGTTATTGTGGGAAGCTTGTGGAAGGCTACCCAAAATGTTTGACCCAAGTTAAACAATGTAAAGGCAATGCTACCAAATACTAATTGAGTGTGTACACTTCTGACCCACTGGGAATGTGATGAAATAAATAAAAGCTGAAATAAATCATTCTCTCTACTATTATTCTGATATTTCACATTCTTAAAATAAAGTGGTGATCCTAACTGACCTAAGACAGATAATTTTTGCTAGGATTAAATGTCAGGAATTGTGAAAAACGGAGTTGAAATGTATTTGGCTGAGGTGTATGTAAACTTCTCACTCCAACTGTATGTTGAAGGAAATGGGGTTTACGCTGTTTCCCTGTCTTACCCCTGTGCCTGTCTTAGCCCTGTGCCTGTCTTAGCCCTGTGCCTGTCTTAGCCCTGTGCCTGTCTTACCCCTGTGCCTGTCTTAGCCCTGTGGAAAGATATGTGTTTTTGTTTGTGTACATGGATTTTATAATGTCATTTGTTTTCCCCCCAACACAGCAATTTGTATAGCAGGCCCGTATGCCAAATTGAGTCAACCTTTTTTTTTTAGTTTTTTTTTTGTCAATTAGGGTGTGCAGGGTGAATACGTGGTCTGTCATATGGTAATTTGGTAAAAAGCCAATTTGACATTTGCTCAGGACATTGTTTTCACTGAGGAAATGTCTGAGTCTGCTGTTAATGATAATGCAGAGGATTTTCCCAAGGTTGCTGTTGATGCATATCCCACAGTAGTTACTAGGGTCAAATTTGTCTACACTTTTGTGGATTGGGATGATCAGTCCTTGTTTCCAAATATTGGGGAAGATGCTAGAGCTAGGGATGATGTTAAAGAGTTTAAGTATTGCCAATTGGAATTTGTGGTCTGTATATTTTATCATTTCATTTAGGATGCCAACAACACCACATGCCTTTTTGGGTTGGTGGGTTTGTGTGTTGTCCTGTAGTTCATTCAATGTAATTGGAGATTCCAGTGGGTTCTGGTAGTCTTAGTTAGTTGATTCTAAGATTTGTATTTGATCATGTATATGTTTTTTGCAGTTTGTTCTTTATTATAGCTAGGGGGTCTCGCTGGTCTGGGAGGGGGTCTCGCCCGTCTGGGAGGGGGTCTCGCCCGTCTGGGAGGGGGTCTCGCAGGTCTGGGAGGGGGTCTCGCAGGTCTGGGAGGGGGTCTCGCAGGTCTGGGAGGGGGTCTCGCAGGTCTGGGAGGGGGTCTCGCAGGTCTGGGAGGAGGTCTTGCAGGTCTGGGAGGGGGTCTCGCAGGTCTGGGAGGGGGTCTCGCAGGTCTGGGAGGAGGTCTCGCAGGTCTGGGAGGGGTCTCGCAGGTCTGGGAGGAGGTCTTGCAGGTCTGGGAGGGGGTCTCGCAGGTCTGGGAGGGGTCTCACAGGTCTGGGAGGGGGTCTCGCAGGTCTGGGAGGAGGTCTTGCAGGTCTGGGGGGTCTCGCAGGTCTGGGGGGTCTCACAGGTCTGGGAGAGGGTCTCGCTTGTCTAGGAGGGGGTCTCGCAGGTTTGGGAGGGGGTCTCGCTGGTCTGGGAGGGTGTCTTACCGGTCTGGGAGGGGGTCTCGCCGGTCTGGGAGGGGGTCTCGCAGGTTTGGGAGGGGGTCTCACTGGTCTGGGAGGGGGTCTCGCCGGTCTGGGAGGGGGTCTCGCAGGTTTGGGAGGGGGTCTCTCAGGTCTGGGAGGGGGTCTCGCTGGTCTGGGAGGAGGTCTCTCAGTTCTGGGGGGGTCTCGCAGGTCTGGGAGGGGGTCTCGCAGGTCTGGGAGTGGTTCTTGCAGGTCTGGGAAGGTGTCTTGCGTGTCTGGGCAGGGTGTCCATTGCAGTGTTGCTCCTGTGTGAGGTGCTGGGGCTACTGTTGTGGGTGAAGTCCTTCAGGATCCTGGCAAAAGTTGGGATTGCTGCCTTGTAGAGGTGGACCTGGTCGTAAAGGCTGTTCAAGTCCAGGGTGGAGTGGTGGGCCGGGTAGACATTAGGGTTTGAGGCACAGTCTCGCAAAATGCTTGCATTCACCTGTGTTAATGACAGAATCACTGACATGATGTCAACTGGTCCTTTTGTGGCAGGGCTGAAATGCAGTGGAAATGTTTTTTGGGGATTCAGTTAATTTGCATGGCAAAGAGGGACTTTGCAATTAATTGCAATTCATCTGATCACTCTTCATAACATTCTGGAGTATATGCAAAAATTGCCATCATACAAACTGAGGCAGCAGACTTTGTGAAAATTAATATTTGTGTCATTCTCAAAATTTTGGCCATGACTGTTTGTGCGAAGTTTCAGATGGATAACTTGAAAAAATGAGTGAACAACAAGACTTTTAGTGTCAAGTCCCCAGGTATATTTGGGCAAATCGTGAAGAAGACATTCGCATTCATATTCCATTTTTCTACAAGAATATCGTCAAATCTGTATACTTGGACTTTGATTGAGCTTTTCCAGTATTAGTAGCCATGTTATAAGTTCACCATTTGAAAAACAACCAGTTTTCACAACTTCATAACTCTGAATATCCTTATAATTTTTGTCCAAAATGAAAAGGCATGCTGTCGTACTTAGAAGCTAGAAGGTTAGAAGCTACATTTGACGACACATACATGGTTTCCAGATACTCCCGTGAAGCCCAGCTCATTGGTAGCCAGCTTTGTTTGGCCCGATTGGTGCTTATTTGACAAGGATACAGTTGTTCAAGTGATGACAGTACGCGTCATCGGCGTGCCATGAAGGCGTCGCTCTCTGACCAAATATGGTGTCCTATAGGATATACTACATCCCTAATGATATAGTGAAGTCTGGTTACGTTCTAGGATCTCTGATATGGTGTCCTATAGGATATACTACACCCCTAATGATATAGTGAAGTCTGGTTACGTTCTAGGATCTCTGATATAGTGTCCTATAGGATATACTACACCCCTAATGATATAGTGAAGTCTGGTTACCTTCTAGGATCTCTGATATGGTGTCCTATAGGATATACTACACCCCTAATGATATAGTGAAGTCTGGTTACCTTCTAGGATCTCTGATATGGTGTCCTATAGGATATACTACACCCCTAACGATATAGTGAAGTCTGGTTACCTTCTAGGATCTCTGAGGAATAAATACGAATGTGTTTGACTCGTTCAAACAACGCTTAGGTTGAGATATTCACAGATTAATTTGTTTGCAAATTGAACGAGTGGAAATATAAAATCAATCGTACGTGCTATATGGTCCTTTTTAGGATATGAAAAAGGATTGTATCACTTCATGTTATCTCTGGGACCCTTTGGATGATAAATCAGAGAAATATTTCAGAATGTATGTACACATTTCACTTTCAGAGGTGAATAATATCAAACTTATCGCATTGAAAAAAGTGTTTTGTTGTTAGGAGCTCTCAAACAATAACATAGCAATTTTTTGCAGTAATAGCTACTGTAAATTGGACAGAACAGTCATATTAACAATAATTTAAGCTTTCAGCAGACACTTCTATGTACCGACATTTGTTGTTACTTTAAAATCTGCGGTCTTGACACAATGCGCTGCATGCTTTACAACTGTCCTGTTGACAGAACGCCGAACCTTATCAATGCGGTTCTGTATTGTAATGACCTCTCTACATGGATTCAAAGGCAGCTCTCACTTCACACTTCAGTGCTAATTGCAGTTGCAGCCAGGTCTGTTCTGTCCTAGCAGCTTGGTTGCTTAGTAGCTTTACTTCAAATAAACTTAAGGATCCACCCCTTTTCCCAATTTTTGCCTGAAATGACATACTCAAATCTAACTGGCTGTAGCTCAGGCCCTGAAGCAAGGATATGCATATTATTGGTACCATTCGAAAGGAAACACTTTTAAGTTTGTGGAAATGTGAAAGGAATGTAGGAGAATATAACACAATAGATCTGGTAAAAGATAATAAAAGATAATACAAATAAATAAAAAAACGTTCTTTTGTATTTTTTTTGTACCATCATCGTTGAAATGCAAGAGAAAGGCCATAATGTATTATTCCAGCCCAGGTGCAATATACATTTTGGCCACTAGATGGCAGAAGTGTAAGTGCAACGTTTTAAGCTGATCCAATGAACCATTGCATGTCTGTTCAAAATGTTGTATCAAGATTGCCCAAATATGCCTAATTTCTTCATTAATAACTTTTTATGTTAAAAATTGTGCACTCTCCTCAAACAATAGCATGGTATTCTTTCAGTGTAATAGCTAATGTAAATTAGACAGTGCAGTTAGATTAACAAGCATTTAAGCTTTCTGTCCATATCAGATATGTCTATGTCCTGGTAAATGTTCTTGTTACTTACAACCTCATGTTAATCGCATATGCCTATGTTAGCTCAACCGTCCCGTGGAAGGGACACTAATCCCAAAGAACATTTTATATGACACAATTACCTACCGACTATTGTCTTTTACTTTTTGGCTTCAGAAGTAGGTTCAGACTGAACATTTGTGTTGGAGGGTATTTCCAGGTCTCTGCTAGGTTTCTTCTGCATGTTTTGGTTTAGTATAAGTGTTTTCTTGATAGTCCTTGGTAGTAGTAGTCCATTCAGGTAATTTTGTCCAAAAAGGTTTTAGGTCTGGAATTTTGATTTGGATTGAAGGTTTTAATGTTGAGGTTAGTATCCTGTATAAGTCCTTGCGAAAAAAAATCAAATTTAACTACATTTATCCAACTCTAATTCTCTCTCTCTCGCTCTCTCTCTCGCTCTCTCTCGCTCTCTCTCTCTCTCTCTCTCTCTCTCTCGCTCTCTCTCTCTCTCTCTCTCGCTCTCTCTCTCTCGCTCTCTCTCTCTCTCTCTCGCTCTCTCGCTCTCTCTCTCTCGCTCTCTCTCTCTCTCTCTCGCTCTCTCTCGCTCTCTCGCTCTCTCTCTCTCGCTCTCTCTCTCTCTCTCTCTCTCTCTCTCTCTCTCTCTCTATCTCTCGCTCTCTCTCTCGCTCTCTCTCTCTCTCTCTCTCTCTCTCTCTCTCTATGTATCCTCCTGTCAGGCCAAAGTGACAGCCAACAATGATACGAACCAAACCTACTCTGTCTTCTACATACCCAAGGTCACTGGGATGCACAAGGTACACTTTCTGTTCTATCCCTACCCTAACCGTAACCCTTTTTCCTAACCTATCCTAACCTTAACCCTTATTCCTAACCTCACCCCTTATTCTTAACCTAACCTAACCTACCCTAACCTTAACCCTTTTTCCTAACCTATCCTAACCTTAACCCTTATTCCTAACCTCACCCTTATTCCTAACCTCATCCCTTATTCTTAACCTAACCTAACCTAACCTTAACCCTTATTCCTAACCTCACCCCTTATTCTTAACATAACCTAACCTACCCTAACCTTAACCCTTATTCCTAACCTCACCCCTTATTCTTAACCTAACCTAACCTATCCTAACCTTAACCCTTATTCCTAACCTCACCCTTATTCCTAACCTATCCTAACCTCACCCCTTATTCTTAACCTAACCTAACCTAACCTACCCTAACCTTAACCCTTATTCCTAACCTCACCCCTTATTCTTAACCTAACCTAACCTAACCTATCCTAACCTTAACCCTTATTCTTAACCTCACCCCTTATTCCTAACCTAACCTACCCTAAGCTAAACCCCTATTCCTACCCTAACATATCTTAACCCTTATTCCTAACCTAACCTACCCTACCCTAACCTTAACCCTTATTCCTAACCTACCCTACCCTAAGCTAAACCCTTATTCCTAACCTACCCTACCCTAAGCTAAACCCTTATTCCTAACCTACCCTACCCTAAGCTAAACCCATATTCCTACCCTAACATATCTTAACCCTTATTCCTAACCTAACCTACCCTACCCTAACCTAAACCCATATTCCTACCCTAACCTATCTTAACCCTTATTCCAACCCTACCCTAACCTACCTTAACTCTTATTCCTAACCTACTCTAAATGTAACCTGATTCCTAACCTAACCTCACCTGACCTACCCTACGCTAACCTTAAACCTTAATGCTAACCTACCCTAACCTAACCCTAATGTTGTTAGGTATCCCCTTAACCCAAACTCTACATGACATTCTGTGTATTATTACCAGGTGACGGTGTTGTCTGGTAACTCTGTGTTTTACCAGGTGACGGTGTTGTTTGGTAACTCTGTGTTTTACCAGGTGATGGTGTTGTTTAGTAACAGTGTGTATTATTACCAGGTGATGGTGTTGTTTGGTAACTGTGTGTTTTACCAGGTGACGGTGTTGTTTGGTAACTCTGTGTATTATTACCAGGTGACGGTGTTGTTTGTTAACTCTGTGTTTTACCAGGTGATGGTGTTGTTTGGTAACTCTGTGTTTTACCAGGTGATGGTGTTGTTTAGTAACAGTGTGTATTATTACCAGGTGACGGTGTTGTTTGGTAACTCTGTGTTTTACCAGGTGACGGTGCTGTTTGGTAACTCACTAGGTGACGGTGCTGTTTGGTAACTCTGTGTTTTACCAGGTGACGGTGCTGTTTGCGGGGCTACACATCAATAAGTCTCCTTATGAGGTGGAAGTGGGGATGGCTCAGGGAGACAGCAGTAAAGCTACAGCCCAGGGACCTGGACTAGAACCTGCCGGGAACATCGCCAATAAGACCACATACTTTGACGTCTACACCACAGGTACCAACTGTTGAACTCTGGGACTGTTTTAAAATCACCATTGGTCTCTTGCTGACATCGCTGAGCTGTTTCCTTCCTCTCTGGCAGCTCAGTTAGTAAGGATGACTGTATATTTGTCGCTTTTGGCTGGGTTGTGTGTTACGTGTGTTACGTGTGTTATGTGTATATATTGAGTGTACAGAACATTAGGAACACCTGCTCTTTCCATGACGTAGACTGACCAGGTGAATCCAGGTGAAAGCTATGATCCCTTATTGATGTCACTTGTTAAATCCACGTCAATCAGTGTAGATGAAAAGTCCATTCCTCAACGAATTGAGGGCAAAAAGGGGTTGCAACTCAATATTAGAAAGATGTTCCTAATGTTTTGTTCACTCAGTGTATATTTTATACTGCAGGAAAAGACACCACAATTCATACACATCAGTCCATTTCCTTTCCACTTCTTTAACAACAAAAAAACATATACTATACAGTATATTGGTATGGTGCTAAGGCTCTCCCTGTCTCCAGGTGCTCTCCCTGTCTCCAGGTGCTAAGGCTCTCTCTGTCTCCAGGTGCTAAGGCTCTCCCTGTCTCCAGGTGCTCTCCCTGTCTCCAGGTGCTAAGGCTCTCCCTGTCTCCAGGTGCTAAGGCTCTCCCTGTCTCCAGGTGCTAAGGCTCTCTCTGTCTCCAGGTGCTAAGGCTCTCCCTGTCTCCAGGTGCTAAGGCTCTCTCTGTCTCCAGGTGCTAAGGCTCTCCCTGTCTCCAGGTGCTAAGGCTCTCCCTGTCTCCAGGTGCTAAGGCTCTCCCTGTCTCCAGGTGCTAAGGCTCTCTCTGTCTCCAGGTGCTAAGGCTCTCCCTGTCTCCAGGTGCTAAGGCTCTCCCTGTCTCCAGGTGCTAAGGCTCTCTCTGTCTCCAGGTGCTAAGGCTCTCTCTGTCTCCAGGTGCTAAGGCTCTCTCTGTCTCCAGGTGCTAAGGCTCTCCCTGTCTCCAGGTGCTAAGGCTCTCTCTGTCTCCAGGTGCTAAGGCTCTCTCTGTCTCCAGGTGCTAAGGCTCTCCCTGTCTCCAGGTGCTAAGGCTCTCTCTGTCTCCAGGTGCTCTCCCTGTCTCCAGGTGCTAAGGCTCTCTCTGTCTCCAGGTGCTCTCTCTGTCTCCAGGTGCTAAGGCTCTCCCTGTCTCCAGGTGCTAAGGCTCTCTCTGTCTCCAGGTGCTAAGGATCTCTCTGTCTCCAGGTGCTAAGGCTCTCCCTGTCTCCAGGTGCTAAGGCTCTCCCTGTCTCCAGGTGCTAAGGCTCTCTCTGTCTCCAGGTGCTAAGGCTCTCCCTGTCTCCAGGTGCTCTCCCTGTCTCCTGGTGCTAAGGCTCTCTCTGTCTCCAGGTGCTAAGGCTCTCTCTGTCTCCAGGTGCTAAGGCTCTCCCTGTCTCCAGGTGCTAAGGCTCTCTCTGTCTCCAGGTGCTAAGGCTCTCCCTGTCTCCAGGTGCTCTCCCTGTCTCCTGGTGCTAAGGCTCTCTCTGTCTCCAGGTGCTAAGGCTCTCCCTGTCTCCAGGTGCTAAGGCTCTCCCTGTCTCCAGGTGCTCTCCCTGTCTCCAGGTGCTAAGGCTCTCCCTGTCTCCAGGTGCTAAGGCTCTCCCTGTCTCCAGGTGCTCTCCCTGTCTCCTGGTGCTAAGGCTCTCTCTGTCTCCAGGTGCTAAGGCTCTCCCTGTCTCCAGGTGCTCTCCCTGTCTCCAGGTGCTAAGGCTCTCTCTGTCTCCAGGTGCTAAGGCTCTCCCTGTCTCCAGGTGCTCTCCCTGTCTCCAGGTGCTAAGGCTCTCTCTGTCTCCAGGTGCTAAGGCTCTCTCTGTCTCCAGGTGCTAAGGCTCTCCCTGTCTCCAGGTGCTAAGGCTCTCTCTGTCTCCAGGTGCTCTCCCTGTCTCCAGGTGCTAAGGCTCTCTCTGTCTCCAGGTGCTAAGGCTCTCTCTGTCTCCAGGTGCTAAGGCTCTCTCTGTCTCCAGGTGCTAAGGCTCTCTCTGTCTCCAGGTGCTAAGGCTCTCCCTGTCTCCAGGTACTAAGGCTCTCCCTGTCTCCAGGTGCTAAGGCTCTCCCTGTCTCCAGGTGCTAAGGCTCTCTCTGTCTCCAGGTGCTAAGGCTCTCCCTGTCTCCAGGTGCTCTCCCTGTCTCCTGGTGCTAAGGCTCTCTCTGTCTCCAGGTGCTAAGGCTCTCTCTGTCTCCAGGTGCTAAGGCTCTCCCTGTCTCCAGGTGCTAAGGCTCTCTCTGTCTCCAGGTGCTAAGGCTCTCCCTGTCTCCAGGTGCTCTCCCTGTCTCCTGGTGCTAAGGCTCTCCCTGTCTCCAGGTGCTCTCCCTGTCTCCAGGTGCTAAGGCTCTCTCTGTCTCCAGGTGCTAAGGCTCTCCCTGTCTCCAGGTGCTCTCCCTGTCTCCTGGTGCTAAGGCTCTCCCTGTCTCCAGGTGCTAAGGCTCTCCCTGTCTCCAGGTGCTAAGGCTCTCTCTGTCTCCAGGTGCTAAGGCTCTCCCTGTCTCCAGGTGCTAAGGCTCTCTCTGTCTCTAGGTGCTAAGGCTCTCCCTGTCTCCAGGTGCTAAGGCTCTCCCTGTCTCCAGGTGCTAAGGCTCTCCCTGTCTCCAGGTGCTAAGGCTCTCTCTGTCTCCAGGTGCTGGTGTGGGAGACGTGGAGGTGGTGATCATGGACCCAGCGGGTAAGAAGGACTTGGTGGTGTGTCAGATAGAGGATAAGGGCAACAGTTTGTACCGCTGCACCTACAAACCCACCCTGGAGGGGGCCCACACCATCTACGTTACCTTCGCTGGAGGACAAATCAGCAAGAGCCCCTTCGCTGTCAACATAGGAGAGGGTGAGACAGGAGGGGGAGGGAGGGGAGGGGCAGATCAGCAAGAGCCCCTTCACTGTCAACATAGGAGAGGGTGAGACAGGAGGGGGAGGGAGGGGAGGGGCAGATCAGCAAGAGCCCCTTCACTGTCAACATAGGAGAGGGTGAGACAGGAGGGGGAGGGAGGGAGGGGCAGATCAGCAAGAGCCCCTTCACTGTCAACATAGGAGAGGGTGAGACAGGAGGGGGAGGGAGGGGAGGGGCAGATCAGCAAGAGCCCCTTCACTGTCAACATAGGAGAGGGTGAGACAGGAGGGGGAGGGAGGGGAGGGGCAGATCAGCAAGAGCCCCTTCACTGTCAACATAGGAGAGGGTGAGACAGGAGGGGGAGGGAGGGGGCGGGGCAGATCAGCAAGAGCCCCTTCACTGTCAACATAGGAGAGGGTGAGACAGGAGGGGGAGGGAGGGAGGGGCAGATCAGCAAGAGCCCCTTCACTGTCAACATAGGAGAGGGTGAGACAGGAGGGGGAGGGAGGGGAGGGGCAGATCAGCAAGAGCCCCTTCACTGTCAACATAGGAGAGGGTGAGACAGGAGGGGGAGGGAGGGGAGGGGCAGATCAGCAAGAGGCCCTTCACTGTCAACATAGGAGAGGGTGAGACAGGAGGGGGAGGGAGGGGAGGGGCAGATCAGCAAGAGCCCCTTCACTGTCAACATAGGAGAGGGTGAGACAGGAGGGGGAGGGAGGGAGGGGCAGATCAGCAAGAGCCCCTTCACTGTCAACATAGCAACACATGAAACCGAATTAGAAAAAGTTTTTCTGTTTCCAATTCTAGTGTTTGTGTTTCTAATGTCTGTGTTTCTGGGGTTTTTCGTGTTTCATTTTCACATTTTTCTGTTTCTACTGTTTCTGTTCTGTTCTAGTCATTCTGTCTGTGGTGTTCCTGTTTCTATTATTTCTGTTTCTACTGTTTCTGTTTCTAGTCTTTCTGTCTGTGGTGTTCCTGTCTATTATTCCTGTTTCTACTATTTCTGTTTCTACTTCCAGTTTATTTTCTAGTGTTTCTATTTCTATTGCTTCTGTTTTTATTGTTTCTGTTTCTAGCTTTTGTGTTTCTGGTGTTTGTTTTTCTGGTGCTTCTGTTTCTAGTGTTTCTGTTTCTATTGTTCCTATTTTTCTGATTCTCGTGTTTCTGTGTCTATTGTTTCTGTTTCTAGTGTTTCTGTTTCTATTGTTCCTGTTGTTGTGTTTCTAGTGTTTCTGTTTCTATTGTTTCTGTTTCTGGTGTTTCTGATTCTATTGTTTCTGTTTCTGTTTCTAGTGTTTCTGTGTCTATTGTTTCTGTTTCTATTGTTTCTGTTTCTATTGTTTTTGTTTTAATTTTTGTTTCTATTGTTTTTGTTTCTGTTTCTATTGTTTCTGTTTCTATTGTTTCTGTTTCTGTTTCTGTTGTTTCTGTTTCTGTTTCTATTGTTTCTGTTACTGTTTCTATTGTTTCTGCTTCTATTGTTTCTGTTTCTGTTTCTATTTTTTCTGTTTCTATCGTTTCTGTTTCTATTGTTTCTGTTTCTATTGTTTCTGTTTCTGTCTCTAGTGTTTCTGTTTCTGTCTCTTGTGTTTCTGTTTCTATTGTTTCTGTTTCTGTCTCTAGTGTTTCTGTTTCTATTGTTTCTGTTTCTGTTTCTATTGTTTCTGTTTCTATTGTTTCTGTCTCTAGTGTTTCTGTTTCTATTGTTTCTGTTTCTAGTGTTTCTGTTTCTATTGTTTCTGTCTCTATTGTTTCTGTGTCTATTGTTTCTGTCTCTAGTGTTTCTGTTTCTATTGTTTCTGTTTCTGTTTCTATTGTTTCTGTTTCTAATGTTTCTGTTTCTATTGTTTCTGTTTCTGTTTCTATTGTTTCTGCTTCTATTGTTTCTGTTTCTGTCTCTAGTGTTTCTGTTTCTGTCTCTTGTGTTTCTGTTTCTATTGTTTCTGTTTCTGTTTCTGTCTCTAGTGTTTCTGTTTCTGTTTCTAGTGTTTCTGTTACTATTGTTTCTGTTTCTGTTTCTATTGTTTCTGTTTCTATTGTTTCTGTTTCTGTTTCTATTGTTTCTGTTTCTATTGTTTCTGTTTCTATCTCTAGTGTTTCTGTTTCTATTGTTTCTGTTTCTGTCTCTAGTGTTTCTGTTTCTATTGTTTCTGTTTCTAGTGTTTCTGTTTCTATTGTTTCTGTTTCTGTTTCTATTGTTTCTGTTTCTGTTTCTGTTTTTATAGTGTTTCTGTTTCCAGGATTTCTGTTTCTAGGGTTTCTGTTTCTATTTTTTTGCTGATGTTTCTGTGTCTATTTTTCTTATTCTTTTTGTTTCCAGTGTTTCTGTTTCTAGTTTTTCTGTTGCTAGCGTGACTGTTTCTAGTGTTTTTGTTTCTAGGGTTTCTGTCTCTAGTGTTTCTGTTTATATTGTTTCTGTTTCTGTCTCTAGTGTTTCTGTTTCTATTGTTTCTGTTTCTGTCTCTAGTGTTTCTGTTTCTATTGGTCTGTTTCTCTCTCTAATGTTTCTGTTTCTATTGTTTCTGTTTCTGTCTCTAGTGTTTCTGTTTCTATTGTTTCTGTTTCTGTCTCTAGTGTTTCTGTTTCTAGTGTTTCTGTTTCTGGTGTTTACACAACCTTTCTGTCTGTTTTTTATGTTCTCTCCCTCTCCTCCTTTCTCCTGTCTGACTGTTCATTCACTTGCTCTTTCTCTCTGGATGATTCTGCGTTCCCTGGTCTCTTCTCACTCTCTCTGTCTCTCCCCCTGCTATCTCTCTTCCTCTCTCTCTCTCTACTCTGATCTCTCTCTCTCACTACTCTACTCACTACTCTCTCTCCGGAGCAGCTTCTTCCTTTTACTGTCTTCACTTCATGGGATGGGAACTAGCCTCTCTCTCTCTCTCTCTCTCTCTCTCTCTCTCTCTCTCTCGCTCTCTCTTTATATCTCACTTTCTCTCTCTGTCTTGGTCTTGGTCTCTCTAACTGCGTCTCTCTCTCTCTCTCGATCTCCAGGCAGTTGTTGTTCTCATCCTTCAGTTTCTATTCAAACTATGTGTTCAATTCTATTCTAAACCCCCCCACCACCCACCCCTTCTCCAGCTTGTAACCCCAGCCTGGTTCGGGCTAAGGGGCGTGGTCTGCAGCCTAAAGGCCTCAGGGTGAAGGAGACGGCTGACTTCAGAGTCTTCACTAAAGGAGCTGGGACTGGAGAACTCAAAGTCACCATCAAGGGCCCCAGTGAGTCTACTCCACTACCCAGCACTACTACCCAGCAGCATCTCTGTTTCATAAACTATACTACCCAGCAGCCTCTCTGTTTTATAAATGACACTGTCCAGCAGGCTCTCTGTTTTATACACTACACTACCCAGCAGTCTCTTTGCTTTAGAAACTACATTACCCATAGTCTTTTTGCTGTTTACACTACTTGTGTTCAGAACTGAAGGGTCTGGATAGATATACACAGTGTAGTGGTAAAGTTTCCACCATATGGCTTTTACCTAACAGCTCTGCAAACACTGAAAGATCTCTCTGTCTCTGTCTCTCTGTCTCTGTCTCTCTGTCTCTCTGTCTCTGTCTCTCTGTCTCTCTGTCTCTGTCTCTCTGTCTCTGTCTCTCCTCTCTCTCTCTGTCTGTCTCTCTCTCTCTCTCTCTCTCTCCCTCTCTCCCTCTGTCTCTCTGTCTCTGTCTCTGTCTCTCTGTCTCTGTCTCTCCTCTCTCTCTCTGTCTGTCTCTCTCTCTCTCTCTCTCTCTCTCTCTCTCTCTCTCTCTCCCTCTGTCTCTCTGTCTCTCTCTCTGTCTCTGTCTCTGCCTCTCTCTCTCTCTCTCTCTCTCTCTCTCTCTCTCTCTCTCTCTCGCTCTCTCTCTCTCTCTCTCTCTCTCTCTCTCCCTCTGTCTCTCTGTCTCTGTCTCTCTCTCTCTCTCTCTCTCTCTCTCTCTCTGTCTGTCTGTCTCTCTCTCTCTCTCTGTCTCTGTCTCTGTCTCTGTCTCTGTCTCTGCCTCTCTCTCTCGCTCTCTCTCTCGCTCTCTCTCTCTCCCTCTGTCTCTCTGTCTCTGTCTCTGTCTCTCTCTCTCTCTCTCTCTCTCTCTCTCTCTCTCTCTCTCTCTCTCTCTCCTCTCTCTGTCTGTCTCTCTCTGTCTCTGTCTCTGTCTCTGCCTCTCTCTCTCTCTCTCTCTCTCCCTCTGTCTCTCTGTCTCTGTCTCTGTCTCTCTCTCCCTTTCTCTCTCTCTCTCCTCTCTCTCTCTCCTCTTGCTCTCTCCTCTCGCTCTCTCTCTCTCTGTCTGTCTCTCTCTCTCTCTCTCTCTCTCTCTCTCTCTCTCTCTCTCTCTCTCTCTCTCTCTCTCTCTCTCTCTCTCTCTCTGCAGAGGGCCTGGAGGAGCAATGTAAGAGGAAGGATGCTGGAGATGGAGTGTTTGGGTTTGAGTACTACCCCACCATCCCCGGTACATACAGTATAACGATAACCTGGGGAGGACAACACATACTCAGGAGGTAACACACACAACACATTCCCCAGGTAACACACGTCCCCCCAGGTAACACACACAACACATCCCCCAGGTAACACATCCCCCCAGGTAACACACAGAACCCCCCCCCCCCCAGGTAACACATCCCCCCCAGGTAACACACAGAACACATCCCCCCAGGTAACACATCCCCCCAGGTGACACACAGAACCCCCCCCCCCAGGTAACACATCCCCCAGGTAACACATCCCCCCAGGTAACACACAGAACCCCCCCCCCAGGTAACACATCCCCCCAGGTAACACACAGAACACATCCCCCAGGTAACACATCCCCCAGGTAACACACAGAACCCCCCCGCCCCCCCAGGTAACACATCCCCCAGGTAACACACAGAACACATCCCCCCAGGTAACACATCCCCCCAGGTAACACATCCCCCCAGGTACCTTCATCTTCATCTAAGTCACAACAACAGACGAACACAGTCTGCTTAAACTAATAAAACACACATTATTGTATTTGAACTCCAGGTAATTCCAAAGTGTTCACATACTTTTTCTTGCCACTTTACATTGATAATAATTTACCTGTCTCTTATCCAGAACAACTAAGTCAGTTCATTCAACTAAGTCAGTTCATTCAACTAAGGTAGTTCATTCAACTAAGTCAGTTCATTCAACTAAGTCAGTTCATTCAACTAAGGTAGTTCATTCAACTAAGTCAGTTCATTCAGCTAAGTCAGTTCATTCAATAAAGATAGTTCATTCAACTAAGGTTGTTCATTCAACTAAGTCAGTTCGTTCAACTAAGTCAGTTCATTCAACTGGGGTAGTTCATTCAACTAAGTCAGTTCATTCAACTAAGATAGTTCATTCAACTAAGGTAGTTCATTCAACTAAGTCAATTCATTCAACTGAGGTAGTTCATTCAACTAAGTCAGTTCATTCAACTAAGGTAGTTCATTCAACCACATATCACAGTCTTCTAAATAGCTGCTATCATCTTTCAAATAGCTTATTTGGTCCACAACCGAATAAATTAAGACTGCTGTAATGCTGTCGCTGACTGATGATGCTGTAATGCTGTCGCTGACTGATGATGCTGTAATGCTGTCGCTGACTGATGATGCTGTAATGCTGTCGCTGACTGATGATGCTGTAATGCTGTTGCTGACTGATGATGCTGATGATGATGTAATGCTGTAATGCTGTCGCTGACTGATGATGCTGTAATGCTGTCGCTGACTGATGATGCTGTAATGCTGTCGCTGACTGATGATGCTGTAATGCTGTCGCTGACTGATGATGCTGATGATGCTGTAATGCTGTAATGCTGTCGCTGACTGATGATGCTGTAATGCTGTCGCTGACTGATGATACTGTAATGCTGTCGCTGACTGATGATGCTGATGATGCTGTAATGCTGTAATGCTGTCGCTAACTGATGATGCTGTAATGCTGTCGATGACTGATGATGCTGATGATGCTGTAATGCTCTAATGCTGTCGCTAACTGATGATGCTGTAATGCTGTAATGCTGTCGCTGACTGATGATACTGTAATACTGTCGCTAACTGATGATGCTGATGTTGCTGTAATGCTGTAATGCTGTCGCTAACTGATGATGCTGTAATGCTGTAATGCTGTCGCTAACTGATGATGCTGATGATGCTGTAATGCTGTAATGCTGTCGCTAACTGATGATACTGTAATGCTGTCGCTGACTGATGATGCTGATGATGCTGTAATGCTGTAATGCTGTCGCTAACTGATGATGCTGTAATGCTGTAATGCTGTCGCTAACTGATGATGCTGTAATGCTGTAATGCTGTCGCTGACTGATGATACTGTAATACTGTCGCTAACTGATGATGCTGATGTTGCTGTAATGCTGTCGCTAACTGATGATGCTGTAATGCTGTCGCTAACTGATGATGCTGATGATGCTGTAATGCTGTAATGCTGTCGCTAACTGATGATGCTGTAATGCTGTCGCTGACTGATGATGCTGTAATGCTGTCGCTAACTGATGATGCTGATGATGCTGTCGCCGACTGATGATGCTGTGATGCTGTAATGCTGTCGCTGACTGATGATGCTGTAATGCTGTCGCTAACTGATGATGCTGATGATGCTGTAATGCTGTCGCTGACTGATGATGCTGTAATGCTGTCGCCGACTGATGATGCTGTGATGCTGTAATGCTGTCGCTGACTGATGATTCTGTAATGCGGTCGCTGACTGATGATGTCACTTCCGGGTTGTAGCCCATTGGAGGTGAAGATTGGTTCGGAGGCAGGGCCACAGAATGTGCGTGCCTGGGGGCGTGGCCTGGAGACCGGCATTACGGGTAAATCTGCCGACTTCGTGGTCGAGGCCGTCGGAGACAATAAGGGAACACTGGGTAACTACACACACACACACAGACCCTGTCTGTCCTGATCAGAAGGTGTGTGTTCTGATCAGAAGGTGTGTGTGTGTGTGTGTGTCCTGATCAGAAGGTGTGTGTGTGTGTGTTCTGATCAGAAGGTGTGTGTTCTGATCAGAAGGTGTGTGTTCTGATCAGAAGGTGTGTGTCCTGATCAGAAGGTGTGTGTTCTGATCAGAAGGTGTGTGTTCTGATCAGAAGGTGTGTGTGTGTGTGTGTTCTGATCAGAAGGTGTGTGTTCTGATCAGAAGGTGTGTGTTCTGATCAGAAGGTGTGTGTCCTGATCAGAAGGTGTGTGTTCTGATCAGAAGGTGTGTGTCCTGATCAGAAGGTGTGTGTCCTGATCAGAAGGTGTGTGTGTGTGTTCTGATCAGAAGGTGTGTGTGTGTGTTCTGATCAGAAGGTGTGTGTTCTGATCAGAAGGTGTGTGTCCTGATCAGAAGGTGTGTGTGTGTGTGTTCTGATCAGAAGGTGTGTGTCCTGATCAGAAGGTGTGTGTCCTGATCAGAAGGTGTGTGTTCTGATCAGAAGGTGTGTGTGTGTGTGTGTCCTGATCAGAAGGTGTGTGTTCTGATCAGAAGGTGTGTGTTTTGATCAGAAGGTGTGTGTTTTGATCAGAAGGTGTGTGTTCTGATCAGAAGGTGTGTGTCCTGATCAGAAGGTGTGTGTTCTGATCAGAAGGTGTGTGTCCTGATCAGAAGGTGTGTGTTCTGATCAGAAGGTGTGTGTCCTGATCAGAAGGTGTGTGTTCTGATCAGAAGGTGTGTGTGTGTTCTGATCAGAAGGTGTGTGTTCTGATCAGAAGGTGTGTGTGTGTTCTGATCAGAAGGTGTGTGTCCTGATCAGAAGGTGTGTGTGTGTGTGTGTGTGTTCTGATCAGAAGGTGTGTGTTCTGATCAGAAGGTGTGTGTCCTGATCAGAAGGTGTGTGTGTGTGTGTTCTGATCAGAAGGTGTGTGTTCTGATCAGAAGGTGTGTGTCCTGATCAGAAGGTCTGTGTCCAGGTTTCTCGGTGGAGGGTCCGTCCCAGGCGAAGGTCGAGTGTGATGATAAGGGCGACGGGTCATGTGACGTGCGGTACTGGCCAATGGAAGCAGGAGAGTATGCGGTGCATGTGCTCTGTAACAACGAGGACATCCAGCACTCTCCCTTCATGGCTGAAATCACTGCTGCTCCGAACAAGGACTTCTACCCTGATAAGGTACATGTGTGTGTAGATTACTTTGTTGTCCATTATACGGTTGAAACATGGTGAGCAGTTGTTCTTTTTCTGACAAATCACACCAGCTTTTCCCTGTCAGACCCGGGATTGGAACTGGTAACCCTCTGATTGTGTTTAATGATGTGTGTGTGTGTGTGTGTGTGTGTGTGTGTGTGTGTGTGTGTGTGTGTGTGTGTGTGTGTGTGTGTGTGTGTGTGTGTGTGTGTGTGTGTGTGTGTGTGTGTGTGTGTGTGTGTAGGTGAACGTGTATGGTCCAGGTCTACAGAGTAGTTGTCTTGCTGTGGGGAAACGGACTGAGTTCACCGTCGACGCCAAACTAGGGGGCAAAGCCCCTCTCAAGATCCTGGCACAGGTACGTGTGCCAAGTAGCCTCAAGCTTAATGTATACCTTACATTCTCCACGCAAACTGAAATTATGATGCTGAGTACTCTGTCAAGTTTATACTGGGGTTTGGGATATTAAGGTGAATTCAGAACAAGAGGGACACTATATTAGGGTTATTAGGGTGAATTCAGAACAAGTGGGACACTATATTAGGGTTATTAGGGTGAATTCAGAACAAGTGGGACACTATATTAGGGTTATTAGGGTGAATTCAGAACAAGTGGGACACTATATTAGGGTTATTAGGGTGAATTCAGAACAAGTGGGACACTATATTAGGGTTATTAGGGTGAATTCAGAACAAGAGGGACACTATACTAGGGTTATTAGGGTGAATTCAGAACAAGAGGGACACTATATTAGGGTTATATGGGTGAATTCAGAACAAGAGGGACACTATACTAGGGTTATTAGGGTGAATTCAGAACAAGAGGGACACTATATTAGGGTTATATGGGTGAATTCAGAACAAGTGGGACACTATATTAGGGTTATTAGGGTGAATTCAGAACAAGTGGGACACTATATTAGGGTGAATTCAGAACAAGTGGGACACTATATTAGGGTTATTAGGGTGAATTCAGAACAAGTGGGACACTATATTAGGGTTACACTTTATGCGTTTCTGTCTTCTATAATGTCCTATTTCGAACGTCTCGAGAGTCGCTGGTTCGAATGCTCGAGCTGACAAGGTGAAACACCTGTCGATGTGCCCTTCAGCAGGGCACTTAAACCTGATTGGCTCCAGGGGCCCCGTACTACTAAGGCTGACCCTGTAACACGACACCTCACTGCACCTGTCCGGTGTATGTGACAAATAACACTCCCATTGGATGATGACGATGGTGGGTTTGTGCCTGGTCCGTATGCGCGGGCCTTCTTGGGGTTGAGTTCGGGGATCAGGGAACAACATATTTCACCTGTCCGGTGTATGTGACAATACATCTTTAATTTGTATTTGATACATTTAAGAGATCCTCAAGATGTTTCCTAATTACACAAAAAGGATAAATGTTGATATCCTATTCAGAGGAGGCATGACACAACCATTTGTGTGCACTGAGCCAAAAACATATTTTCAGTTGGCAATTGGTAAATTGGGACAGCAGGTTAGATAGACTGGGGCAGCAGGTTAGATACACTGGGACAGCAGGTTAGATACACTGGGACAGCAGGCCAAGCAGGTTAGATGCACTGGGACAGCAGGTTAGATACACTGGGACAGCAGGACAGCAGGTTAGATACACTGGGACAGCAGGTTAGATACACTGGGACAGCAGGTTAGATACACTGGGACAGCAGGACAGCAGGTTAGATACACTGGGACAGCAGGTTAGATACACTGGGACAGCAGGTTAGATACACTGGGACAGCAGGCCAAGCAGGTTAGATGCACTGGGACAGCAGGTTAGATACACTGGGACAGCAGGACAGCAGGTTAGATACACTGGGACAGCAGGTTAGATACACTGGGACAGCAGGCCAAGCAGGTTAGATGCACTGGGACAGCAGGTTAGATACACTGGGACAGCAGGACAGCAGGTTAGATACACTGGGACAGCAGGACAGCAGGTTAGATTCACTGGGACAGCAGGTTAGATTCACTGGGGCAGCAGGTTAGATACACTGGGGCAGCAGGACAGCAGGTTAGATACACTGGGACAGCAGGTTAGATAAGCTGGGACAGCAGTTTAGATACACTGGGACAGCAGGACAGCATGTTAGATACACTGGGACAGCAGGTTAGATAGACTGGGACAGCAGGTTAGATACACTGGGACAGCAGGTTAGATAGACTGGGACAGCAGGTTAGATACACTGGGACAGCAGTTTAGATACACTGGGACAGCAAGACAGCAGGTTAGATACACTAGGACAGCAGGTTAGATACACTGGGACAGCAGTTTAGATACACTGGGACAGCAAGACAGCAGGTTAGATACACTAGGACAGCAGGTTAGATACTAAGGGTACTAAGGGTCTCTCTCTCTCTAGGATGGTGAGGGTACTAAGGGTCTCTCTCTCTCTCTCTCTAGGATGGTGAGGGAACTCCAGTAGATGTCCAGGTGAAGGATAACGGTAATGGAACGTACACCTGCAGTTACACCCCAAAGAAACCCCTCAAACACACCCTCATGGCGTCCTGGGGCGGGGTCAACATACCGGACAGTCCCTTCAGGGTGAGCACATACTTACAGGCTTCTAGGAAAAATGGGGGCTTCAGCTTTACCCACACATACAAACTGCTAAATGGGGGCTTCAGCTTTACCCACACATACAAACTGCTAAACGGGGACTTCAGCTTTACCCATACATACAAACTGCTAAATGGGGGCTTCAGCTTTACCCACACATACAAATGTATTTTCCTCTCTCCCTCCCTAATCATTTCTACATTTTTCTCATTGTGTGTGTTGTGTGTGTAGATGACTATCGGGGCAGGCTGCCACCCTAACAAGGTGAAGGTGTCAGGTCCTGGTGTGGCTAAAACAGGGCTGAAGGCTTTTGAACCAACATCCTTCACTGTGGACTGTGCTGAGGCAGGTCAAGGTGAGTCCTTTACACTACACCAGCCCCTTCACTGTGGACTGTGCTGAGGCGGGTCAAGGTGAGTCCTTTACACTACACCAGCCCCTTCACTGTGGACTGTGCTGAGGCAGGTCAAGGTGAGTCCTTTACACTACACCAGCCCCTTCACTGTGGACTGTGCTGAGGCAGGTCAAGGTGAGTCCTTTACACTACACCAGCCCCTTCACTGTGGACTGTGCTGAGGCAGGTCAAGGTGAGTCCTTTACACTACACCAGCCCCTTCACTGTGGACTGTGCTGAGGCGGGTCAAGGTGAGTCCTTTACACTACACCAGCCCCTTCACTGTGGACTGTGCTGAGGCAGGTCAAGGTGAGTCCTTTACACTACACCAGCCCCTTCACTGTGGACTGTGCTGAGGCAGGTCAAGGTGAGTCCTTTACACTACACCAGCCCCTTCACTGTGGACTGTGCTGAGGCAGGTCAAGGTGAGATCTTTACACTACACCAGCCCCTTCACTGTGGACTGTGCTGAGGCAGGTCAAGGTGAGATCTTTACACTACACCAGCCCCTTCACTGTGGACTGTGCTGAGGCAGGTCAAGGTGAGTCCTTTACACTATACCAGCCCCTTCACTGTGGACTGTGCTGAGGCAGGTCAAGGTGAGATCTTTACACTACACCAGCCCCTTCACTGTGGACTGTGCTGAGGCAGGTCAAGGTGAGATCTTTACACTACACCAGCCCCTTCACTGTGGACTGTGCTGAGGCAGGTCAAGGTGAGTCCTTTACACTACACCAGCCCCTTCACTGTGGACTGTGCTGAGGCAGGTCAAGGTGAGTCCTTTACACTACACCAGCCCCTTCACTGTGGACTGTGCTGAGGCAGGTCAAGGTGAGTCCTTTACACTACACCAGCCCCTTCACTGTGGACTGTGCTGAGGCAGGTCAAGGTGAGTCCTTTACACTACACCAGCCCTATTCTGATGCTCTTCCCTACTCCTTAAAGTGTGCACTTGTTCACTTCCGCTCACAGATTTAGGAGGAATCTAATGACAAACGAACCATAATACATCATAATATTATGCCATTTAGCTTTTATCCAAAATGACTTACAGTTATGCTTGCATACATGTTCCATATGGGTGGCCCCGGGAATCGAGCCCACTACCCTGGTGTTACAAGCACCATGCTCTGCTAACTGACCTACAAAGGCCCAGTTCATCATATGAACAATATGGAAACAAATGTTTATGACACTGGAACTGTGTGTGTGTGTGTTTGTGCGTGTGTGTGCCCCCCAGGTGACATCAGTATCGGTATAAAGTGCTCTCCAGGCGTGGTGGGACCGGCGGAGGCAGACATCGACTTCGACATCATCAGAAACGACAACGACACGTCTACCGTTACATACACCCCGTCAGGCGCTGGTAGTTACACTATCATGGTGTTGTTTGCTGACCAGGTGGGTAGAGTGTGTGTGTGTGTGTGTGTGTGTGTGTGTGTGTGTGTGTGTGTGTGTGTGTGTGTGTGTGTGTGTGTGTGTGTGTGTGTGTGTGTGTGAGTCAGTGTCAAGTCCCAAGTTCCTACATTTACTAAGTCTGGCATCTGTATACTTGAGTCAAAGTTGAGTCCCAAGTCCCTACACATCAGCGTGGCAAGTTAAATAATACTGTAGGTGCATTTGAAAAAGCGGGCTCGACTACTACAACACTGTGTGTATATATGTGACCGACCAGCTCGATTCGGTCTTATGTAGCAAAATTTGAAATTGTGTTTTTTCACATTGGATAAAAGTAGAGACTCAGAGCTAGAAAATGGTATATCATACACTACAGTTGAGGAACAATGGGAAAGTAATTCTGCTTTGAAAGTGGATAAACTTTTGAGAAAATGGCCCTTCAATGTTTTGGTACCTACTGGACAGCTCTTCTTTGTCTCCACCCATTCAACATCGTTCACACCCTCTTAAGCATTAGCCCCACCCATTCAACATCATTCACACCCTCTTAAGCATTAGCCCCACCCATTCAACATCGTTCACACCCTCTTAAGCATTAGCCCCACCTCTTTAAGGATTCACCTGTGAGGCTGTGTACTAAACAACCAAAAATGTTGGTTTATACTACGGGTTTGTTCGTAAATTGAATCTGAAATGCCAGTGTGCTCTGGGTGTTCGTAAACTCAGGAAGTTGTCAAATTGTCCATTCGTAAAATCAGAGTGATTCGCTCTCGGAGGACGAGGAGGAGGGTTGATCAAAGCGTTCTGAACGAACACTAGCGGCCAACAACCGCAGTCAATCACCCAGCTAACTGGCAAATGTAGGCTAGCTACTTCCAGACACAGATGAGAGAAGACCTCACTCTGACCATTTTATTTGCCCAAGCAGAGCTGGTTAGGCTGTTTTCGTAAAATGTGTCAGTTATTCTGTACTCAGACGAGACTGCTCCGAAATTGGAGTAGATAGACAGAATTAACAATGTCCATTGAGAACGCACAATGAACACACCACTTAGCTAAGAATGACGTGAATAATCAAGTCAATAAACGCTGGGTAGTTAGGTGTATTATAGTTAATATAATGCCTGGCAAGGATAGCGTAGCTAACACACCGGTACATACTGCTGTAATGCTATGCGGTTTGTAAGGATAGCGTAGCTAACACACCGGTACAAACTGCTGTAATGCTATGCGGTTTGTAAGGATAGCGTAGCTAACACACCGGTACAAACTGCTGTAATGCTATGCGGTTTGTAAGGATAGCGTAGCTAACACACCGGTACAAACTGCTGTAATGCTATGCGGTTTGTAAGGATAGCGTAGCTAACACACCGGTACATACTGCTGTAATGCTATGCGGTTTGTAAGGATAGCGTAGCTAACACACCGGTACATACTGCTGTAATGCTATGCGGTTTGTAAGGATAGCGTAGCTAACACACCGGTACAAACTGCTGTAATGCTATGCGGTTTGTAAGGATAGCGTAGCTAACACACCGGTACAAACTGCTGTAATGCTATGCGGTTTGTAAGGATAGCGTAGCTAACACACCGGTACAAACTGCTGTAATGCTATGCGGTTTGTAAGGATAGCGTAGCTAACACACCGGTACATACTGCTGTAATGCTATGCGGTTTGTAAGGATAGCGTAGCTAACACACCGGTACAAACTGCTGTAATGCTATGCGGTTTGTAAGGATAGCGTAGCTAACACACCGGTACAAACTGCTGTAATGCTATGCGGTTTGTAAGGATAGCGTAGCTAACACACCGGTACAAACTGCTGTAATGCTATGCGGTTTGTAAGGATAGCGTAGCTAACACACCGGTACATACTGCTGTAATGCTATGCGGTTTGTAAGGATAGCGTAGCTAACACACCGGTACATACTGCTGTAATGCTATGCGGTTTGTAAGGATAGCGTAGCTAACACACCGGTACAAACTGCTGTAATGCTATGCGGTTTGTAAGGATAGCGTAGCTAACACACCGGTACAAACTGCTGTAATGCTATGCGGTTTGTAAGGATAGCGTAGCTAACACACCGGTACAAACTGCTGTAATGCTATGCGGTTTGTAAGGATAGCGTAGCTAACACACCGGTACATACTGCTGTAATGCTATGCGGTTTGTAAGGATAGCGTAGCTAACACACCGGTACAAACTGCTGTAATGCTATGCGGTTTGTAAGGATAGCGTAGCTAACACACCGGTACAAACTGCTGTAATGCTATGCGGTTTGTAAGGATAGCGTAGCTAACACACCGGTACAAACTGCTGTAATGCTATGCGGTTTGTAAGGATAGCGTAGCTAACAAATTGTCATCCAACTTAACATTAAACATAACTTATTTGAAAAGTCATTACGTCATTACATTGCTCAAACGTTTTTTTAACATTTGTCGTAATTAGATAAAGCAATGCATTTGTATCCGCTCTCGTCAGTCTTCGGCTGAATGTCTTCCGCCCTTTTCTTCAATTCTGAAAACGTTAGTGCGGTTAGTATGAGTAATGTCGCCTCTCTGTGTTCCAGACCATCCCCATGACTCCCATCAGTATCAAAGTTGACCCGTCACATGATGCCAGCAAGGTCAAGGCCGAGGGACCAGGACTCAACCATAGTGGTGAGTCACACACACACGGTACACACTCACCATTTCATCCACCAGAGATAACTAACCCTTCCCTGTTCCATGCCTCTCTTCCCTCCCTCCAGGTGTGGAGTTGACCAAGCCGACCCACTTCACAGTACAGTACTCACCATTTCATCCACCAGAGATAACTAACCCTTCCCTGTTCCATGCCTCTCTTCCCTCCCTCCAGGTGTGGAGTTGACCAAGCCGACCCACTTCACAGTACAGTACTCACCATTTCATCCACCAGAGATAACTAACCCTTCCCTGTTCCATGCCTCTCTTCCCTCCCTCCAGGTGTGGAGTTGACCAAGCCGACCCACTTCACAGTACCGTACTCACCATTTCATCCACCAGAGATAACTAACCCTTCCCTGTTCCATGCCTCTCTTCCCTCCCTCCAGGTGTGGAGTTGACCAAGCCGACCCACTTCACAGTACAGTACTCACCATTTCATCCACCAGAGATAACTAACCCTTCCCTGTTCCATGCCTCTCTTCCCTCCCTCCAGGTGTGGAGTTGACCAAGCCGACCCACTTCACAGTACAGTACGCACCATTTCATCCACCAGAGATAACTAACCCTTCCCTGTTCCATGCCTCTCTTCCCTCCCTCCAGGTGTGGAGTTGACCAAGCCGACCCACTTCACAGTACAGTACTCACCATTTCATCCCCCAGAGATAACTAACCCTTCCCTGTTCCATGCCTCTCTTCCCTCCCTCCAGGTGTGGAGTTGACCAAGCCGACCCACTTCACAGTACCGTACTCACCATTTCATCCACCAGAGATAACTAACCCTTCCCTGTTCCATGCCTCTCTTCCCTCCCTCCAGGTGTGGAGTTGACCAAGCCGACCCACTTCACAGTACAGTACTCACCATTTCATCCACCAGAGATAACTAACCCTTCCCTGTTCCATGCCTCTCTTCCCTCCCTCCAGGTGTGGAGTTGACCAAGCCGACCCACTTCACAGTACAGTACTCACCATTTCATCCACCAGAGATAACTAACCCTTCCCTGTTCCATGCCTCTCTTCCCTCCCTCCAGGTGTGGAGTTGACCAAGCCGACCCACTTCACAGTACAGTACTCACCATTTCATCCACCAGAGATAACTAACCCTTCCCTGTTCCATGCCTCTCTTCCCTCCCTCCAGGTGTGGAGTTGACCAAGCCGACCCACTTCACAGTACCGTACTCACCATTTCATCCACCAGAGATAACTAACCCTTCCCTGTTCCATGCCTCTCTTCCCTCCCTCCAGGTGTGGAGTTGACCAAGCCGACCCACTTCACAGTACACACCAAGGCTGCAGGTAAAGCCAAGCTGGACGCTGTGTTCTCTGGCCCGGCTAAAGGAGAGGCTGTTAAGGACTTTGAGATCATCAACAACCCCGATAACACCCACACGGTCAAGTACACCCCTGTCCAGCAGGGTGTTCTGGGAGTGGCCCTCACCTACGGAGGAGATTCTATTCCCAAGAGTCCCTTCTCCATCCCCGTGGCACCAAGCCATGACCTCAGCAAGATACAAGTGGCTGGACTGGGTGATAGTATGTACACTATAAAAACTAAAAAATAGTTTTATTTTTATTTTCATCAACTAGGCAAGTCAATTAAAAACAAATTCTTATTTACAATGACAGCCTACCCTGGCCAAACACGGAAGACGCTGGGCCAATTGTGCACTTTGTGTAGTGGTTGAAAAATGAGTTTTATGACTCCAACCTAAGTGTATGTAAATTTCCGACTTCAAATGTGTATAGAATGCAGTGTAATTTAGTTTTTTTAGTACAGTATGTAGTGTAGATAGATAGTGATATTGTATACTTAGAATGTATAGTATGTAATTGAGATATATAGTGATATAGTATATACAGTGGGGAGAACAAGTATTTGATACCATGCCGATTTTGGAGGTTTTCCAACTTACAAAGCATGCAGAGGTCTGTAATTTTTATGATAGGTACACTTCAACTGTGAGAGACGGAATCTAAAACAAAAATCCAGAAAATCACATAGCATGATTTTTAAGTAATTCATATTGCATGACATAAGTATTTGATACATCAGAAAAGCAGACCTTAATATTTGGTACAGAAACATTTGTTTGCAATTACAGAGACCATAGGTTCCTACATTCCTGAAGTTCTTTACCAGGTTTGCACATACTGCAGCAGGGATTTTGGCCCACTCCTCCATACAGACCTTCTCCAGATCCTTCAGGTTTCGGGGCTGTCGCTGGGCAATACGGACTTTCAGCTCCCTCCAAAGATTTTCTATTGGGTTCAGGTCTGGAGACTGGCTAGACCACTCCAGGACCTTGAGATGCTTCTTACGGAGCCACTCTTTAGTTGCTCTAGCTGTGTGTTTCGGGTTGTTGTCATGCTGGAAGACTCAGCCACGACCCATCTTCAATGCTCTTACTAAGGGAAGGAGGTTGTTGGCCAAGATCTCGCGATACATGGCCCCATCCATCCTCCCCTCAATACAGTGCAGTCGTCCTGTCCCCTTTGCAGAAAAGCATCCCCAAAGAATGATGTTTCCACCTCCATGCTTCACGGTTGGGATGGTGTTCTTGGGGTTGTACTCATCCTTCTTCTTCCTCCAAACACGGCGAGTTTAGACCAAAAAGCTCTATTTTTGTCTCATCAGACCACATGACCTTCTCCCATTCCTCCTCTGGATCATCCAGATGGTCATTGGCAAACTTCAGACGGGCCTGGACATGCGCTGGCTTGAGCAGAGGGAACTTGCGTGCGCTGCAGTATTTTAATCCATGACGGCGTAGTGTGTTACTAATGGTTTTCTTTGAGATTGTGGTCCCAGCTTTCTTCAGGTCATTGACCAGGTCCTGCCATGTAGTTCTGGGCTGATCCCTCACCTTCCTCATGATCATTGATGACCCACGAGGTGAGATCTTGCATGGAGCCCCAGACCGAGGGTGATTGAGGACTTCTTCCATTTTCTAATAATTGCGCCAACAGTTGTTGGCTTCTCACCAAGCTGCTTGCCTATTGTCCTGATTAAATGTCAGGAAATGTGAAAAACCGAGTTTAACTGTAGTTGGCTAAGGTGTATTTAAACTTCCGACTTCAACTGTATACTATAGATAATATATCATTACAAACTATATACAGGTGTACTATCTAAACTACATGCTATATATACCATAGATATGTCAGAATTGTTCAGAGAGCCGATCCGTTACCTGCTATATAACAACAATTTATTTAATTGTTTTTATGACTCCAGTCCAGAGTTATAATAATTTATTATTAGGCCGAACATACCCTCGTAAAACGGACTATCCTACCGATCCTTGACTTTGGCGATGTCATTTACAAAATATCCCCCAACACTCTACTCAGCAAACTGGATGTAGTCTATCACAGAGCCATCTGTTTTGTCACCATAGCCCCATATACTACCCACCACAGCAGGGTTTCTCAAACTCGGCCTTGGGCCCCCACCTGGGTGCGCTTTTTGCTTTTGCCCTTGATGACAAGTTAGTTATTTAAATCAGCCATGTAGTGCTAGGGCAAAAACCAGTTAGCCAGTTTAGCGTGAGCTAGACTACCCAGGAAAGTCAATTTGGCAACATGTCGTATTTTCACATGGGAAGAGGGAACATATAATCGGGACAAATTCAAATTCATATATTTTCATCTCTTCTCTTCTATCTCTTCTATCTCCTCTATATATCTTAATCTCTTCTATATCTCTTCTCTTCTATATCTATGTCTCTTCTCTTCTATATCTCCATCTCTTCTATATCTCCATCTCTTCCTTTATTTCTCTATCTCTTCCTCTATCTGTGTAGAGATGACGGTGGGTAAGGACCAGGAAGTAACTGTGAAGTCAGAAGGAGCAGGAAAGGGGAAAGTCTGGGCCAATGTTACAGGGCCTTCTGGGAAACCTGTCACCAGCAAGGTAGGGATGTACATTGATCTTTTTTTTCATTTTAACTCTCTTTTTAAAAACTGCATTACAATTATATGTTTATACATGCTTTGTTGCGTTTTTAAAAGCTTCATTACAGTTATATGTTCATTGTTAAAAATGTTGTGCTAAAACCAATGATGAAAGGTGCTTTACAAATAGACAATGATGAAGGTTGTTATTAATTTGAATGTTAATATTCTGATTATTCAGGTGGAGGCAGGTCTTAAACCAGAGACCAGTCAAGTGAGGTTTATCCCTTGGGAGGCAGGGCCATACCAGGTGGAGCTGACCTTTGACGGAGCTCCGATCCCAGGATCCCCCTTCAACCCCACCGCCTATCCCCCCACCGACGCCACCAAGGTAAACACGAACACTAACTGCTGACCTCTAACCCCTGATCTCTAACCCCTGACCCTTAAACCTGTATGTCCTGTTTCCCCCATGTCTGTCAGGTGAAGTGTTCTGGCCCAGGGTTGGAGCGTGCCAAGGTGGGAGAGACTGGGGAGTTTGTGGTGGACTGTACCAACGCAGGTCCAGCTGAGCTGACCATAGAGATCATCAGTGACAGCGGGACAGAGGCAGAGGTCCAAATCCAGGATAACGGAGACGGAACCTACACCATCACCTACATCCCCCTGTACCCCGGCTCCTACACCCTCACCATCCGCTACGGGGGGCAGGATGTATCCAACTTCCCTGCCTCCCTGACTGTGGAGCCGGCGGTCAACATCAGCGGAGTCCGCGTGTTCGGACCGGGAGTAGAGGGCAAAGGTCAGAGAGTGTTCTGTCCCCTATGTAGATAGAGTTATTAAAGTGAATATGCATAGATAATAAACAAAGAGTGACAGCAGTGTAAAAGATTAAAAAGGGGGGACAATGCAAATAGTCTGTGTAGCAATTTGATTAGATGTTCAGGAGTCTAATGGTTTCGGGTTAGAAGCTGTTTAGAAGCCTCTTGGACCTAGACTTGGCGCTCCAGTACCGCTTGCTGTGCAGTAGCAGAGAACAGTCTATGACTAGGGTGGCTGGAGTCTTTGACAATTTTTAGGTCCTTCTTCTGACACCGCCTGGTGTAGAGGTCCTGGAATGCAGGCAGCTTAGCCCCAGTGATGTACTGGGCATACGCACTACCTTCTGTAGTGCCTTGCAGTCGGAAGCTGAGCAGTTGCCATACCAGGCAGTGATGCATCCAGTCAGGATGCTCTTGATGGTGCAGCTGTAGAACCTTTTGAGGATCTGAGGACCCATGCCAAATCTTTTCAGCCTCCTGAGGGGGAATAAGTTTTGTCGTGCCCTCTTCATGACTGTCTTGGACCGTGTTAGTTTGTTTGGTGATGTGGACTCCAAGGAACTTGAAGCTCTCAACCTCCTGGGTGTGCTCGGTCCTCCTTTTCCTATAGTCCACCAACATCTCCTTTGTCTTGATCACGTTGAGGGAGATATTGTTGTCACCACACGGCCATTCCTCCCTTTTCAATCTATCCTTTTGTGAAGTGCAGCCGGGAACTAGTTCTGTACAATGGCGAGTGGTGGGGTGGATAAACCATCATCGTATAAATCTCCAGTTTGGGTAATGTTTAGCTTCCCAGTAGAATACAACGGCAATGAACAGAAAGAGTATGTCTCCATGCTCAAAGAAAATAGCAGCTGCCAACACCTCGAACATGTTGACACATTTACGCCAACATTACACCAGTATTCCTACCATCGGATCAAGACCGAAATACAATAAAACAACAACACAACTTGCAACCTCTGGATTCAAGCAACCCTTCTCAGCTGATTCTGACCTGGCCAGAGAAATGACAACAGTGATCGGTATGTTTATAGTTGTTAAGAAGGGTTTTTAGTACATCGTGAAAGAACTTTCCCCTCTCGCACTCGTCTCATTAAACAGGTAGTGCCTGCGCTATATAAGCAAGTGAAAGCTGAAGTTGTCAATAAATTGGCAAATGCACTTTGTGTTGCGCTTACGATGGCTGGACCTCCAGGCTACAGTTGAAGTCGGAAGTTTACATATACCTGAGCCAAATACATTTAAACACAGTTTTTCATCATTCCTGACATTTATTCCAGTAAAAATTCCCTGTCTTAGGTCAGTTAGGATCAGCACATTATTTTAAGAATGTGAAATGTCAGAATAATAGTAGAGAGAATTATTTATTTCAGCTATCATTTCTTTCATCACATTCCCAGAGGGTCAGAAGTTTACATACACTCAATTAGTATTTGGTAGCATTGCCTTTACATTGTTTAACTTGGGTCAAACATCACAGGTAGCCTTCCACAAGCTCCCTACAATAAATTGGGTGAATTTTGGCCCATTCCTCCTGACAGAGCTGGTGTAACTGAGTCAGGTTTGTAGGCCTCCTTGCTTACACACGCTTTTTCAGTTCTGCCCACATATTTTATATAGGATTGAGGTCAGGGCTTTTTGATGGCCACTTCAACACCTTGACTTTGTTGTCCTTAAGACATTTTGCCACAACTTTGGAAGTATGCTTGAGGCCATTGTCTATTTGGAAGACCCATTTGAGACCAAGCTTTAACTTCCTGAATGATGTCATAGCTTTTTACTCGAGTGGTGTTGATGAGTAAGCATAGCTTTTTACTCTAGTGATGTTGATGATGAGCATAGCTTTTTACTCTAGTGGTGTTGATGATGAGCATAGCTTTTTACTCTGGTGGTGTTGATGATGTCATTACTTTTTACTCTGGTGTTGATGATGAGTGTAGCTTTTTACTCTAGTGGTGTTGATAATGAGCATAGCTTTTTACTCTAGTGGTGTTGATGATTAAGCATAGCTTTTTACTCTAGTGGTGTTGATGATGAGCATAGCTTTTTACTCTAGTGGTGTTGATGATGAGCATAGCTTTTTACTCTAGTGGTGTTGATGATGTCGTAGCTTTTTACTCTAGTTGTGTTGATGATGAGCATAGCTTTTTACTCTAGTGGTGTTGATGAGTAAGCATAGCTTTTTACTCTAGTGGTGTTGATGATGAGCATAGCTTTTTACTCTAGTGGTGTTGATGATGAGCATAGCTTTTTACTCTGGTGGTGTTGATGATGAGCATAGCTTTTTACTCTAGTGGTGTTGATGATGAGCATAGCTTTTTACTCTAGTGGTGTTGATGATGTCGTAGCTTTTTACTCTAGTGGTGTTGATGATGAGCATAGCTTTTTACTCTAGTGGTGTTGATGATGAGCATAGCTTTTTACTCTAGTGATGTTGAAGATGAGCATAGCTTTTCACTCTAGTGGTGTTGATGATGAGCATAGCTTTTTACTCTAGTGGTGATGTTGATGATGAGCATAGCTTTTTACTCTAGTGGTGTTGATGATGAGCATAGCTTTTTACTCTGGTGGTGTTGTTGATGAGTAAGCATAGCTTTTTACTCTAGTGGTGTTGTTGATGAGTAAGCATAGCTTTTTACTCTAGTGGTGTTGATGATGAGCATAGCTTTTTACTCTAGTGGTGTTGATGATGAGCATAGCTTTTTACTCTAGTGATGTTGAAGATGAGCATAGCTTTTCACTCTAGTGGTGTTGATGATGAGCATAGCTTTTTACTCTAGTGGTGTTGATGATCAGTCTAGCTTTTTACTCTGGTGGTGTTGTTGATGAGTAAGCATAGCTTTTTACTCTAGTGGTGTTGTTGATGAGTAAGCATAGCTTTTTACTCTAGTGGTGTTGATGATGAGCATAGCTTTTTACTCTAGTGGTGTTGATGATGAGCATAGCTTTTTACTCTAGTGGTGTTGATGATGAGCATAACTTTTTACTCTAGTGGTGTTGATGATGAGCGTAGCTTTTTACTCTAGTGGTGTTGATGATGAGCATAGCTTTTTACTCTAGTGGTGTTGATGATGAGCATAGCTTTTTACTCTAGTGGTGTTGATGAGTAAGCATAGCTTTTTACTCAACTGGTGTTGATGATGAGTAAGCATAGCTTTATACTCTAGTGGTGTTGATGATGAGTAAGCATAGCGTTTTACTCTAGTGGTGTTGATGATTAGCATAGCTTTTTATTCTAGTGGTGTTGATGAGTAAGCATAGCTTTTTACTCTGGTGTTGATGATGAGTAAGCATAGCTTTTTACTCAACTGGTGTTGATGATGAGTAAGCATAGCTTTTTACTCTAGTGGTGTTGTTGATGAGTAAGCATAGCTTTTTACTCTAGTGGTGTTGATGATGAGCATAGCTTTTTACTCTGGTGGTGTTGATGATGTCATTACTTTTTACTCTAGTGGTGTTGATGATGAGCATAGCTTTTTACTCTAGTGGTGTTGATGATGAGCATAGCTTTTTACTCTAGTGGTGTTGATGATGAGCATAGCTTTTTACTCTAGTTGTGTTGATGATGAGCATAGCTTGTTACTCTAGTGGTGTTGATGATGAGCATAGCTTTTTACTCTAGTGGTGTTGATGATCAGTCTAGCTTTTTACTCTGGTGGTGTTGATGATAAGCATAGCTTTTTACTCTAGTGGTGTTGATGATGATTATAGCTTTTTACTCTAGTTGTGTTGATGATGAGCATAGCTTTTTACTGTAGTGGTGTTGATGATGAGCATAGCTTTTTACTCTAGTGGTGTTGTTGATGAGTAAGCATAGCTTTTTACTCTAGTGGTGTTGATGATGAGCATAGCTTTTTACTCTAGTGGTGTTGATGATGAGCATAGCTTTTTACTCTAGTGGTGTTGATGAGTAAGCATAGCTTTTTACTCAACTGGTGTTGATGATGAGTAAGCATAGCTTTTTACTCTAGTGGTGTTGATGATGAGTAAGCATAGCGTTTTACTCTAGTGGTGTTGATGATGAGCATAGCTTTTTACTCTAGTGGTGTTGATGATGAGCATAGCTTTTTACTCTAGTGGTGTTGAAGATTAGCAAAGCTTTTTATTCTAGTGGTGTTGATGAGTAAGCATAGCTTTTTACTCTAGTGGTGTTGTTGATGAGTAAGCATAGCTTTTTACTCTAGTGGTGTTGATGATGAGCATAGCTTTTTACTCTAGTGGTGTTGATGATGAGCATAGCTTTTTACTCTAGTGGTGTTGATGATGAGCGTAGCTTTTTACTCTAGTTGTGTTGAAGATGAGCATAGCTTTTTACTCTAGTGGTGTTGTTGATGAGCATAGCTTTTTACTCTAGTGGTGTTGATGATGAGCATAGCTTTTTACTCTAGTTGTGTTGATGATGAGCATAGCTTTTTACTCTAGTTGTGTTGAAGATGAGCATAGCTTTTTACTCTAGTGGTGTTGTTGATGAGCATAGCTTTTTACTCTAGTGGTGTTGATGATGAGCATAGCTTTTTACTCTAGTTGTGTTGATGATGAGCATAGCTTTTTACTCTAGTTGTGTTGAAGATGAGCATAGCTTTTTACTCTAGTGGTGTTGATAATGAGCATAGCTTTTTACTCTAGTGGTGTTGTTGATGTCGTAGCTTTTTACTCTGGTGGTGTTGATGATAAGCATAGCTTTTTACTCTAGTGGTGTTGATGATGATTATAGCTTTTTACTCTAGTGGTGTTGATAATGAGCATAGCTTTTTACTCTAGTTGTGTTGATGATGAGCATAGCTTTTTACTCTAGTGGTGTTGATGATGAGCATAGCTTTTTACTCTAGTGGTGTTGATGATCAGTCTAGCTTTTTACTCTGGTGGTGTTGTTGATGAGTAAGCATAGCTTTTTACTCTAGTGGTGTTGATGATCAGTCTAGCTTTTTACTCTGGTGGTGTTGTTGATGAGTAAGCATAGCTTTTTACTCAACTGGTGTTGTTGATGAGCATAGCTTTTTACTCTAGTGGTGTTGATGATGAGCATAGCTTTTTACTCTGGTGTTGTTGATGAGTAAGCATAGCTTTTTACTCTAGTGGTGTTGTTGATGAGCATAGCTTTTTACTCTAGTGGTGTTGATGATGAGCATAGCTTTTTACTCTAGTGGTGTTGATGATGAGCATAGCTTTTTACTCTAGTGGTGTTGATGATGAGCATAGCTTTTTACTCTAGTGGTGTTGATGATGAGCATAGCTTTTTACTCTGGTGTTGTTGATGAGTAAGCATAGCTTTTTACTCTAGTGGTGTTGTTGATGAGCATAGCTTTTTACTCTAGTGGTGTTGATGATGAGCATAGCTTTTTACTCTAGTGGTGTTGTTGTTGATGAGCATAGCTTTTTACTCTAGTGGTGTTGATGATGAGCATAGCTTTTTACTCTAGTGGTGTTGTTGATGATGAGCATAGCTTTTTACTCTAGTGGTGTTGATGATGAGTAAGCATAGCTGTGTTTTCATTGAGGTAAATTCAACGTGTTGTTATTCCTGATGGTTTTTTATGATCATGATCATATACCAATAATTTGGATTTTCTTAAATACCAAAGTACCAAAACAGAACGGACAGTGACCCCAAAATCGCAATTCGTACTGAACTATGGGTCTGGTGAACCGTTACACCCCAATTAAATGGCATATCTTTATATTTCTTAGTGTGTTCTGGGCCCTAGGTGTGTTCTGGGCCATAGGTGTGTTCTGGGCCCTAGGTGTGTTCTGGGCCATATGTGTGTTCTGGGCCCTAGGTGTGTTCTGGGCCCTAGGTGTGTTCTAAGTATGTGTTCTGTATTCTAGGCATGTTCTAAGGGTGTGCTGTGTGTTCTAGGTGTGTTCCGCGAGGCAACCACAGACTTCACGGTAGACGCGCGGCCCCTGACCCAGATGGGAGGGAAGCACATCAAGACAGTCATCCAGAACCCATCTGGAGCCGTTACTGAAGCTGTCATCACCGACCACTGTGACGGAACGTACAGCGTAGAGTACACTCCCTACCAAGAGGGTGAGTTAGTCAACTACCTAGTACACTCCCTACCAAGAGGGTGAGTTAGTCAACTACCTAGTACACTCCCTACCAAGAGGGTGAGTTAGTCAACTACCTAGTACACTCCCTACCAAGAGGGTGAGTTAGTCAACTACCTAGTACACTCCCTACCAAGAGGGTGAGTTAGTCAACTACCTAGTACACTCCCTACCAAGAGGGTGAGTTAGTCAACTACCTAGTACACTCCCTACCAAGAGGGTGAGTTAGTCAACTACCTAGTACACTCCCTACCAAGAGGGTGAGTTAGTCAACTACCTAGTACACTCCCTACCAAGAGGGTGAGTTAGTCAACTACCTAGTACACTCCCTACCAAGAGGGTGAGTTAGTCAACTACCTAGTACACTCCCTACCAAGAGGGTGAGTTAGTCAACTACCTAGTACACTCCCTACCAAGAGGGTGAGTTAGTCAACTACCTAGTACACTCCCTACCAAGAGGGTGAGTTAGTCAACTACCTAGTACACTCCCTACCAAGAGGGTGAGTTAGTCAACTACCTAGTACACTCCCTACCAAGAGGGTGAGTTAGTCAACTACCTAGTCCACTACCTAGTACACTACTTGTCCACTACCTAGTACACTACCTAGTCCACTACCTAGTACACTACCTAGTACACTACCTCATCCACTATCTAGTCCACTACCTAGTCTACTACCTAGTACACAACCTAGTCCACTACCTAGTACACTACCTAGTCCACTACCTAGTCTACTACCTAGTACAAAATCTAGTCCATGTGATGTTATTATGGGGTATTGTGATGTTATTATGGGGTACTGTGATGTCATTATGGGGTATTGGGATGTAATTATGGGGTACTGTAATGTCGTTATGGAGTATTGTGATGTCGTTATGGAGTATTGTGATGTCATTATGGGGTCTTGTGATGTTATTATGGGGTACTGTGATGTCGTTATGGAGTATTGTGATGTCATTATGGGGTACTGTGATGTCGTTATGGAGTATTGTGATGTCGTTATGGGGTATTGTAGATGTGATCAATATGATAACTCTACATGATAACTCTGTTCTGTCCAAGTCCCCACATTGTAGAGGTGATCTATATGATAACTCTACATGATAACTCTGTTCTGTCCAGGTCCCCACATTGTAGAGGTGATCTATATGATAACTCTACATGATAACTCTGTTCTGTCCAGGTCCCCACATTGTAGAGGTGATCTATATGATAACTCTACATGATAACTCTGTTCTGTCCAGGTCCCCACATTGTAGATGTGGCGTACGATGAGACACCAGTCCCCAACAGTCCCTTCCATGTTGGCGTGACGGAGGGGTGTGACCCGGGGCGTGTACGTGTGCATGGACCCGGCCTGGACAGAGGCATCACCAACAAAGCCAATACATTCACAGTGGAGACCCGGTACGACACACATTTGAGTAATTTAGCAGACACTGTTATCCAGAGGGAATAACACCCAGACACACAGCTTCAGGAGACCATCTAGCCTGTGTTACAGAACGATGACCTCCCGCACCCCCCTCCTCTCTCTCTCTCTCTCTCTCTCTCTCTCTAACACCCAGACACACAGCTTCAGGAGATCATCTAGCCTGTGTTACAGAACGATGACCTCCCCCAACCCCCTCCTCTCTCTCTCTCTAACACCCAGACACACAGCTTCAGGAGACCATCTAGACTGTGTTACAGAACGATGACCTCCCCCACCCCCCTCCTCTCTCTCTCTCTCTCTCTCTCTCTCTAACACCCAGACACACAGCTTCAGGAGACCATCTAGCCTGCGTTACAGAACGATGACCTCCCCCACCCCCCTCCTCTCTCTCTCTCTCTCTCTCTCTCTAACACCCAGACACACAGCTTCAGGAGACCATCTAGCCTGTGTTACAGAACGATGACCTCCCCCACCCCCTCCCCTCTCTCTCTCTCTCTCTCTCTAACACCCAGACACACAGCTTCAGGAGATCATCTAGCCTGTGTTACAGAACGATGACCTCCCCCAACCCCCTCCTCTCTCTCTCTCTAACACCCAGACACACAGCTTCAGGAGATCATCTAGCCTGTGTTACAGAACGATGACCTCCCCCAACCCCCTCCTCTCTCTCTCTCTCTCTCTCTCTCTCTAACACCCAGACACACAGCTTCAGGAGATCATCTAGCCTGCGTTACAGAACGATGACCTCCCCCAACCCCTCCTCTCTCTCTCTAACACCCAGACACACAGCTTCAGGAGATCATCTAGCCTGTGTTACAGAACGATGACCTCCCCCAACCCCCTCTCTCTCTCTCTCTCTCTCTCTCTCTAACACCCAGACACACAGCTTCAGGAGATCATCTAGCCTGTGTTACAGAACGATGACCTCCCCCAACCCCCTCCTCTCTCTCTCTCTAACACCCAGACACACAGCTTCAGGAGACCATCTAGCCTGTGTTACAGAACGATGACCTCCCCCACCCCCCCCCTCTCTCTCTCTCTCTCTCTCTCTAACACCCAGACACACAGCTTCAGGAGACCATCTAGCCTGCGTTACAGAACGATGACCTCCCCCACCCCCCTCCTCTCTCTCTCTCTCTCTCTAACATTCAGACACACAGCTTCAGGAGACCATCTAGCCTGTGTTACAGAACGATGACCTCCCCCAACCCCCTCCTCTCTCTCTCTCTAACACCCAGACACACAGCTACAGGAGACCATCTAGCCTGTGTTACAGAACAATGACCTCCTTAACATTACACTCACAAAAGTTCCAAATGAATATAATCATTTAAAATGTGATATTATATATACAGTGCCTTGCGAAAGTATTCGGCCCCCTTGAACTTTGCGACCTTTTGCCACATTCCAGGCTTCAAACATAAAGATATAAAACTGTATTTTTTGTGAAGAATCAACCAACAAGTGGGACACAATCATGAAGTGGAACGACATTTATTGGATATTTCAAACTTTTTTAACAAATCGAAAACTGAAAAATTGGGAGTGCAAAATTATTCAGCCCCCTTAAGTTATAGTTTTGTTTCTGTTTCTGTGCTCTAGGTCAACGGTGTCTAGATGGAATTTGTATTTGTGGTCCTACTGGACCTTTTTTGGAACACCATTATTTTGGTCTTATTGAGATTTACTGTCGGGGCCCAGGTCTGATAGAGTCTGTGCAGAAGATCTAGGTGCTGCTGTAGGCCCTCCTTGGTCATCAGCAAACCGTAGACGTTTGACTTCTAGTAAGTGAAGCCCAGTGCTGCAGACTGTTCTCGTGCCATCGCCAGTTCGTTGATATATATATGTTGAAGAGGGTGGGGCTCAAGCTGCATCCCTGTCTCACCCCACGGCCCTGTGGAAAGAAATGTGTGTGTTTTTTGCCACTTAACTCCACACTCGTTGTTTGTGTACATGGATTTTTAGAATGTCTCTCTCTCTTTCCCTCCCTATCTCGCTCTGTCTCTCTCTCACCATAGTGGTGCGGGTACAGGTGGTCTGGGTCTGGGAGTAGACGGCCCGTCGGAGGCTAAGATGTCCTGCACCGACAACAAAGATGGCAGCTGCAGTGTAGAGTACATTCCCTACGAGGCTGGAACATATAACCTCAAAATCACCTACGGAGGACAGCCCATCGCTGGTATGAATACACACACACTCACAGATACACGCACGGGTACATGTGTATTGTGCCTCTAAATTGTGTCGCTGCCTCTAAATTGTGGAGTGAAGTTTCCAATCTGTAAAGATAGCTATTGAAGTACCCAATCTGTAAAGATAGCTAGTTGTAAGTCGCTCTGGATAAGAGCGTCTGCTAAATGACTTAAATGTAAATGTAGTGAAGTTTCCAGTCTGTAAATTTTCCCTTAATCTTTCTCCTTTCATCTCTCTCTCTCTCTCTCTCTCTCTCTCTCTCTCGCTCTCTCTCCCTTCATCCCTCTCTCTCTCTCTCTCTCTCTCTCTTTTCCCCCTCTCTCTCCTTTCATCTCTCTCCCCCCTCTCTCCTTTCATCTCTCTCTCCCCCTCTCTCTCTCCCTTCATCTCTCTCTCTCTCTCTCCCTATCCCTCTCCCTCTCTCGCTCTCTCTCTCTCTCCGTCTTTAGGCAGTCCCTTCCAGGTGCCCGTCAGCAACATGGTGGACAGTTCAAAGGTTAAGTGCATGGGCGAGGGGCTTGGAACCAACGTGCGTGCCAACATTCCACAGGCTTTCTCCGTGGACACCTCTAAAGCAGGAGTCGCCCCTCTACAAGTCAGAGTACAAGGACCGAAAGGTGTGTCTATAAGAGCCATCTATTTGATTTACCTTTGGTTCATGTGTAGAACTCTGGTGGGTCTCTCTCTTGTGTGTCTGAGTGAGTACATTTAGTATGTGTGTGTGTGTTTTCATGTTTTTGGTGCGTGTGTGGTGTTGTGTGGTGTGGTGTGGTGTGTGTGTGTGTGTGTGTGTGTGGTGTGTAGGTGTAGTGGAGACAGCAGAGTTAGTGGACAATGGAGACCAGACTCACACAGTGAACTACATCCCGACCAGAGAGGGACTTTACTCTATCAATGTACTGTATGCTGACCAAGAGATCCCACACAGGTAACACACACACACACATAGGTAACACACACACATAGGTAACACACACACATAGGTAACACACACACACACACACACATAGGAAACACACACATAGGTAAAACACACACACATATAGGAAACACACACATAGGTAAAACACACACACATATTTGTATTTATTTTTATTTCACCTTTATTTAACCAGGTAGGCCAGTTGAGAACAAGTTCTCATTTGCAACTGCGACCTGGCCAAGAGGTAACACATACACACACACACACACACACACACACACATAGGTAACACACACACACACACACACACACATAGGTAACACACACACACACACACACACATAGGTAACACACACACACACACACACACACACACACACACACACATAGGTAACACACACACACACACACACACACATAGGTAACACACACACACACACACACACACATAGGAAACACACACACACACACAGGTAACACACACACACACATAGGTAACACACACACACACACACACACATAGGAAACACACACACACACACACACACAGGTAACACACACACACACAGGTAACACACACACACGCACACACATAGGTAACACACACACACACACACAGGTAACACACACACACACACACACACATAGGTAACACACACACACACACACACACACACACACACATAGGTAACACACACACACACACAGGTAACACACGCACACACACACACACACACACACACACACACATAGGTAACACACACACACACACACACACACACATAGGTAACACACACACACACACACATAGGTAACACACACACACACACACATAGGTAACACACACACACACACACACACACACACACACACACACACACACACACACACACACACACACACACACATAGGTAACACACACACACACACACATAGGAAACACACACACACACACATAGGTAACACACACACACATAGGAAACACACACACACACAGGTAACACACACACACACACAGGTAAGACACACACACACACACAGGTAACACACACACACACACACACACACACACACATAGGTAACACACACACACACATAGGTAACACACACACACACACAGGTAACACATAAACACACACATAGGTAACACATAAACACACACATAGGTAACACACACAAACACACATTGGTAACACACACACATAGGTAACACACACACACACATAGGTAACACACACACACATATTTGTATTTATTTTTATTTCACCTTTATTTAACCAGGTAGGCCAGTTGAGAACAAGTTCTCATTTGCAACTGCGACCTGGCCAAGAGGTAACACATACACACACACACACACACACACACACACATAGGTAACACACACACACACACACACACACACATAGGTAACACACACACACACACACACACATACACACACACACACACACATAGGTAACACACACACACACACACACACACACACACATAGGTAACACACACACACACACACACATAGGAAACACACACACACACACAGGTAACACACACACACACATAGGTAACACACACACACACACACATAGGAAACACACACACACACACACAGGTAACACACACACACACAGGTAACACACACACACGCACACACATAGGTAACACACACACACACAGGTAACACACACACACACATAGGTAACACACACACACACACACACACACACACACACACACACACACACATAGGTAACACACACACACACACAGGTAACACACACACACACACACACACACACACACATAGGTAACACACACACACACACACACACATAGGTAACACACACACACACATAGGTAACACACACACACACACACACATAGGTAACACACACACACACACACACACACACACACACACACACACACACACACACACACACACACACATAGGTAACACACACACACACACACATAGGAAACACACACACACACACATAGGTAACACACACACATAGGAAACACACACACACACAGGTAACACACACACACACACAGGTAAGACACACACACACACACAGGTAACACACACACACACACACACACACACACACACATAGGTAACACACACACACACATAGGTAACACACACACACACACAGGTAACACATAAACACACACATAGGTAACACATAAACACACACATAGGTAACACACACAAACACACATTGGTAACACACACACATAGGTAACACACACACACACATAGGTAACACACACACACACATAGGTAAAACACAAACACACACATAGGTAACACACACACACACACAGGTAAAACACAAACACACATAGGTAACACACACACACACATATATATATCCAATTTAGCAGACGCTTTTGTCCAAAGCGACTTACAAGTCGGCTGGGGCCACTACTTTTTTTTACATATGGGTGGCCCCAGTGGGAAACGAACCCACGACGCTTGGCGTTGCAAGCGCCATGCTCTACCGACTGAGCCACACAGGACTCTCACATAGGCAACACACACACACACACATAGGTAACACACACACACACACACATAGGCAACACCCACCAACACACACACACATAGGTAACATACACACACACATGGGTAACACACACACACACGCACACACACATAGGTAACACACACACACACCTAGGCAACACACACACACACACACATAGGCAACACACACACACACATAGGCAATACACACACACATAGGCAACACACACACACACACACACACGTAACACACACACAAACATTTACATTACATTTAAGTCATTTAGCAGACGCTCTTATCTAGAGCGACTTACAAATTGGTGAATTCACCTTCTGACATCCAGTGGAACAGCCACTTTACAATAGTGCATCTAAATCATTTAAGGGGGGGTGAGAAGGATTACTTTATCCACAGGCAACACCCACACACACACACACATAGGTAACACACACACACACAGGTAACACACACACATAGGCAACACACACACACATAGGCAACACACACACACACATTGGCAACACACACAAACATAGGCAACACACACACACATAGGCAACACACACACACATACGTAACACACACACACATAGGTAACACACACACACATAGGTAACACACACACACACACACACTTAGTTAACACACATTTACATTTTACATTTACACATAGGCAACACACACACATAGGCAACACACACACACATAGGCAACACCCACACACACACACACATAGGTAACACACTCACACACACACATAGGTTAACACACACACACAGGCAACACACATGTAACACACACACACTCACACACACACACACATAGGTGACACACACACACACAGGCAACACCCACACACACACACACATAGGTAACACACTCACACACACACATAGGTTAACACACACACACAGGCAACACCCACACACACACACATAGGTTAACACACACACACACACACGCAACGCCCACACACACACACACATTGGTTAACACCCATACACACACACATAGGTTAACACACACACACACACACACACACACACACAGGCAACACCCACACACACACACACATAGGTAACAAACACACACACAGGTAACACACACACACACACACATAGGCAACACACACACACATAGGTAACACACACAAACACACATTGGTAACACACACACATAGGTAACACACACACACACACACATAGGTAACACACACACACACACATAGGTAAACCACAAACACACACATAGGTAACACACACACACACAGGTAAAACACAAACACACATAGGTAACACACACACACACACACATAGGTAACACACACACACATAGGCAACACAAACACACACATAGGCAACACAAACACACACACATAGGCAACACACACACACACATAGGCAACACCCACACACACACACACATAGGTAACATACACACACACATGGGTAACACACACACACACACGCACACACACATAGGTAACACACACACACACAAAGTTAACACACACACACACATAGGTAACACACACACACACAGGTAACACACACACACACAAAGTTAACACACACACACACATAGGTAACACACACACACACATAGGTAACACATAAACACACATACACATAGGTAACACAAACACACACATAGGTTAACACACACACACACACACACACAGGCAACACCCACACACACACACACATAGGTAACACACACACACAGGTAACACACACACATTGTCAACACACACACACACACATAGGCAACACACACACACATAGGTAACACACAAAAACACACATTGGTAACACACACACATAGGTAACACACACACACACACACACACATAGGTAACACACACACAAATAGGTAACACACACACACACAGGTAAAACACAAACACACATAGGTAACACACACACACACACACACATAGGTAACACACACACACAGGCAACACAAACACACACACATAGGCAACACACACACACACGTAGGTAACACACACACACACACATAGGCAACACCCACACACACACACACATAGGTAACATACACACACACACACATGGGTAACACACACACACACGCACACACACATAGTGTGTGTGTGTTACCTATGTGTGTGTGCGTGTGTGTGTGTGTGTGTTACCCATGTGTGTGTGTGTGTATGTTACCTATGTGTGTGTGTGTGTGGGTGTTGCCTATGTGTGTGTGTGTGTTACCTACGTGTGTGTGTGTGTTGCCTATGTGTGTGTGTTTGTGTTGCCTGTGTGTGTGTGTTACCTATGTGTGTGTGTGTGTGTTGCCTATGTGTGTGTGTGTGTGTGTGTTGCCTAGGTGTGTAAGTGTGTGTGTGTTACCTTACACACCTAGGCAACACACACACACACACACACATAGGCAACACACACACACACATAGGCAACACACACAAACATAGGCAACACACACACACATAGGCAACACACACACACATAGGCAACACACACACACATAGGTAACACACACACACATAGGTAACACACACACACACACTTAGTTAACACACACACACACACACACATAGGCAACACACACACATAGGCAACACACACACACATAGGCAACACACACACACACACACACACACACACACACATGTAACACACACACACTCACACACACACACACATAGGTGACACACACACACACACACATAGGTAACACACTCACACACACACATAGGTTAACACACACACACAGGCAACACCCACACACACACACACATAGGTTAACACACACACACACACACGCAACGCCCACACACACACACACATTGGTTAACACCCATACACACACACATAGGTTAACACACACACACACACACACACACACACACACAGGCAACACCCACACACACACACACATAGGTAACAAACACACACACAGGTAACACACACACACATAGGTAACACACACAAACACACATTGGTAACACACACACATAGGTAACACACACACACACACACATAGGTAACACACACAAACACACATTGGTAACACACACACATAGGTAACACACACACACACACACACATAGGTAACACACACACACACATAGGTAAACCACAAACACACACATAGGTAACACACACACACAGGTAAAACACAAACACACATAGGTAACACACACACACACATAGGTAACACACACACACATAGGCAACACAAACACACACATAGGCAACACAAACACACACACATAGGCAACACACACACACACATAGGCAACACCCACACACACACACACATAGGTAACATACACACACACATGGGTAACACACACACACACACGCACACACACATAGGTAACACACACACACTTACATACCTAGGCAACACACACACACACACATAGGCAACACACACACACACATAGGCAACACACACAAACATAGGCAACACACACACATAGGCAACACACACACATGTAACACACACACACACACACACACACACACACACACACACACACACACACACACACACACACACACACACACACACACACACACATAGGTAACACACACACACATAGGTAACACACACACACACACTTAGGTAACACACACACACACACACACTTAGGTAACACACACACACACACACACAAACACACACATAGGCAACACCCACACACACACATAGGTAACATACACACACACATAGGTAACACACACACACACACACACACATATGCAACACACACACATAGGCAACACACACACACATAGGCAACACACACACACACACACACACACACACACACACACACACACACACACACACACACACACACACACACACACACAGGCAACACACACACACATAGGCAACACACACACACACACACACACACACACATGTAACACACACACACTCACACACACACACATAGGTGACACACACACGCACATAGGTAACACACACACACGTAGGTAACACACACACACAGGCAACACCCACACACACACACATAGGTAACACACACACACACACACACACATAGGTTAACACACACACACAGGCAACACCCACACACACACACACACATAGGTAACACACACACACACAGGCAACACCCACACACACACACACATAGGTTAACACACACACACACAGGCAACACCCACACACACACACACATAGGTAACACACACACACACACACAGGTAACACACACACACACACAGGTAACACACACACACACAAAGTTAACACACACACACATAGGTAACACACACACACACACATAGGTAACACATAAACACACACACACATAGGTAACACATAAACACACATAGGTTAACACACACACACACAGGCAACACCCACACACACACGCACATAGGTAACACACACACACACACACACAGGTAACACACACACACATAGGTAACACACACACACACACACACATAGGCAACACACACACACACATAGGCAACACACACACACACACACAGGTAACACACACACACACACATAGGTAACACACACACACACACATAGGTGACACACACACATAGGTGACACCCACACACACACACACACATAGGTAACACACACACACACAGGCAACACCCACACACACACACATAGGTTAACACACACACACACAGGCAACACCCACACACACACACACATAGGTAACACACACACACACACACACACACACACACACACAGGTAACACACACACACACACAGGTAACACACACACACACAAAGTTAACACACACACACACATAGGTAACACACACACACACACATAGGTAACACATAAACACACACACACATAGGTAACACATAAACACACATAGGTTAACACACACACACACAGGCAACACCCACACACACACGCACATAGGTAACACACACACACACACACACACAGGTAACACACACACACATAGGTAACACACACACACACACACACATAGGCAACACACACACACACATAGGCAACACACACACACACACACACAGGTAACACACACACACACACATAGGTAACACACACACACACACATAGGTGACACACACACATAGGTGACACACACACACATAGGTGACACACACACACACATAGGTGACACACACACACACACACATACATAGGTGACACACACACACACACATAGGTGACACACACACACACATAGGTGACACACACACACACACACAGGTGACACACACACATAGGTAACACACACACACACATAGGTAACACACACACACACATTGGTAACACACATACAGATAGGTAACACACACACACATAGGTAACACACACACACATAGGCAACACACACACACACACATAGGTAACACACACACACATAGGTAACAAACACACACACACACACACATAGGTAAAACACACATAGGTAACACACACACACACACACACATAGGCAACACACACACATAGGTAACACACACACACACGTAGGTAACACACACACACACATAGGTAACACACACACACACACATCGGTAACACATGCACACATAGGTAACACGCACACACACACAAGTAGGTAACACACACACACATATAGGTAAAACACACACACACATAGGTAACACATATACATAGGCAACACACACACACACACATAGGCAACACACACACATAGGTAACACACACACACACACATAGGCAACACACACACACACAAAGTTAACACACACACACACATAGGTAACACACACACACACACACATAGGTAACACATAAACACACACACACATAGGTAACACATAAACACACACACACAGGTAACACACACACACACACAGGTAACACACACACACACAAAGTTAACACACACACACATAGGTAACACACACACACACACATAGGTAACACATAAACACACACACACATAGGTAACACATAAACACACATAGGTTAACACACACACACACACAGGCAACACCCACACACACACGCACATAGGTAACACACACACACACACACACAGGTAACACACACACACATAGGTAACACACACACACACACACACATAGGCAACACACACACACACACATAGGCAACACACACACACACACACAGGTAACACACACACACACACATAGGTAACACACACACACATAGGTGACACACACACATAGGTGACACACACACACACATAGGTGACACACACACACACACACACACACACACATACATAGGTGACACACACACACACACATAGGTGACACACACACACACATAGGTGACACACACACACACACACATAGGTGACACACATACATAGGTAACACACACACACACATAGGTAACACACACACACGTAGGTAACACACACACACACATTGGTAACACACATACAGATAGGTAACACACACATACATAGGTAACACACAAACACACATAGGTAACACACACACACACATAGGTAACACACACACACATAGGTAACACACACAGACACACACACACAGGTAACACACACACACATAGGTAACACACACACACACACATAGGTAACACACACACACATAGGTAACAAACACACACACACACACACATAGGTAAAACACACATAGGTAACACACACACACACACAGGTAACACACACACACATAGGTAACACACACACACACACACACATAGGCAACACACACACACACATAGGCAACACACACACACACAGGTAACACACACACACACACATAGGTAACACACACACACACACATAGGTGACACACACACATAGGTGACACACACACACACATAGGTGACACACACACACACATAGGTGACACACACACACACACACATACATAGGTGACACACACACACACACATAGGTGACACACACACACACATAGGTGACACACACACACACACACACACAGGTGACACACACACATAGGTAACACACACACACACATAGGTAACACACACACACACATTGGTAACACACATACAGATAGGTAACACACACACACATAGGTAACACACACACACATAGGCAACACACACACACACACATAGGTAACACACACACACATAGGTAACAAACACACACACACACACACATAGGTAAAACACACATAGGTAACACACACACACACACACATAGGCAACACACACACATAGGTAACACACACACACACGTAGGTAACACACACACACACATAGGTAACACACACACACACACATCGGTAACACATGCACACATAGGTAACACGCACACACACACAAGTAGGTAACACACACACACATATAGGTAAAACACACACACACATAGGTAACACATATACATAGGCAACACACACACACACACATAGGCAACACACACACATAGGTAACACACACACACACACATAGGCAACACACACACACACAAAGTTAACACACACACACACATAGGTAACACACACACACACACATAGGTAACACATAAACACACACACACATAGGTAACACATAAACACACACACACAGGTAACACACACACACACACAGGTAACACACACACACACAAAGTTAACACACACACACATAGGTAACACACACACACACACATAGGTAACACATAAACACACACACACATAGGTAACACATAAACACACATAGGTTAACACACACACACACACAGGCAACACCCACACACACACGCACATAGGTAACACACACACACACACACACAGGTAACACACACACACATAGGTAACACACACACACACACACACATAGGCAACACACACACACACACACATAGGCAACACACACACACACACACAGGTAACACACACACACACACATAGGTAACACACACACACACACATAGGTGACACACACACATAGGTGACACACACACACACATAGGTGACACACACACACACACACACACACACACATACATAGGTGACACACACACACACACATAGGTGACACACACACACACATAGGTGACACACACACACACACACATAGGTGACACACACACATAGGTAACACACACACACACATAGGTAACACACACACACGTAGGTAACACACACACACACATTGGTAACACACATACAGATAGGTAACACACACATACATAGGTAACACACAAACACACATAGGTAACACACACACACACATAGGTAACACACACACACATAGGTAACACACACAGACACACACACACAGGTAACACACACACACATAGGTAACACACACACACACACATAGGTAACACACACACACATAGGTAACAAACACACACACACACACACATAGGTAAAACACACATAGGTAACACACACACACACACACATAGGCAACACACACACATAGGTAACACACACACACACATAGGTAACACACACACACACACATAGGCAACACACACACATATGTAACACACACACACATACACATCGGTAACACATGCACACATAGGTAACACAGACATATGTAACACACACACACACGTAGGTAACACACACACACACATAGGTAACACACACACACACACATCGGTAACACATGCACACATAGGTAACACGCACACACACACAAGTAGGTAACACACACACACATATAGGTAAAACACACACACACATAGGTAACACATATACATAGGCAACACACACACACACACATAGGCAACACACACACATAGGTAACACACACACACACACACATAGGCAACACACACACATAGGTAACACACACACACACATAGGCAACACACACACACACACATAGGCAACACACACACATAGGTAACACACACACACACATAGGTAACACACACACACACATAGGCAACACACACACACACATATGTAACACATGCACACATAGGTAACACACACACACACACACACATAGGTAACACATATACATAGGCAACACACACACACACACACACACATAGGCAACACACACACATAGGTAACACACACACACACACATAGGCAACACACACACATAGGCAACACACACACACACACATAGGCAACACACACACATAGGTAACACACACACACACATAGGTAACACACACACACACATAGACAACACACACACATATGTAACACATGCACACATAGGTAACACACACACACACACACGTAGGTAACACACACACACATATAGGTAAAACACACACACACATAGGTAACACACACACACACATAGGTAACACACACACACACACAGGTAACACACACACATAGGTAACACACACACACACACACACATAGGCAACACACACACACACACACACACACACACACACATATGTAACACCCACACACAAAAAAATAGGTAACACACACATAGGTAACACACACACACATAGGTAACACACACACACATAGGCAACACACATACGCAACACACACACACACACACACACACACACACACACACACACACACACACACACACACACACACACACACACACACACACACACACACACATATGTAACACACACACACACTTAGGTAACACACACACACAAAGGCAACACTCACATACACAGGCAACACATACAGAGGCAACACACTCACACCGATGAACACACAAAGACAGTTTTGACATTGCACCCCCCCCCCCCCCAGTCCCTACACGGTGCAGGTGTTGCCTACCCATGATGCCAGTCAGGTGCACGCCAGCGGTCCCGGTCTCAACACCACTGGAGTGGCCGCCTCTCTGCCTGTCGAGTTCACCATCGACGGCAAGGATGCAGGAGTGGGGCTGCTTGCTGTGCAGATCACTGTGAGTCCTGTCAACAGAGGCCTACCAATACATCTACTCCCACTATGTCTACATCCTAACCTACCAATACATCTACTCCCACTATGTCTAAGAGTCCTAACCTACCAATACATCTACTCCCACTATGTCTAAGAGTCCTAACCTACCAATACATCTACTCCCACTATGTCTAAGAGTCCTAACCTACCAATACATCTACTCCCACTATGTCTAAGAGGCCTACCAACTACCAATACATCTACTCCCACTATGTCTACATCCTAACCTACCAATACATTTACTCCCACTATGTCTAAGAGTCCTAACCTACCAATACATCTACTCCCACTATGTCTAAGAGTCCTAACCTACCAATACATCTACTCCCACTATGTCTAAGAGTCCTAACCTACCAATACATCTACTCCCACTATGTCTAAGAGTCCTAACCTACCAATACATCTACTCCCACTATGTCTAAGAGTCCTAACCTACCAATACATCTACTCCCACTATGTCTAAGAGTCCTAACCTACCATACATCTACTCCCGCTGTCTAAGAGTCCTAACCTACCAATACATCTACTCCCACTATGTCTAAGAGTCCTAACCTACCAATACATCTACTCCCGCTGTCTAAGAGTCCTAACCTACCAATACATCTACTCCCGCTGTCTAAGAGTCCTAACCTACCAATATATCTACTCCCACTATGTCTAAGAGTCCTAACCTACCAATACATCTACTCCCACTATGTCTAAGAGTCCTAACCTACCATACATCTACTCCCACTATGTCTACATCCTAACCTACCAATACATCTACTCCCACTATGTCTAAGAGTCCTAACCTACCATACATCTACTCCCACTATGTCTACATCCTAACCTACCAATACATCTACTCCCACTATGTCTACATCCTAACCTACCAATACATCTACTCCCACTATGTCTACATCCTAACCTACCAATACATCTATTCCCACTATGTCTAAGAGTCCTAACCTACCAATACATCTACTCCCACTATGTCTAAGAGTCCTAACCTACCAATACATCTACTCCCACTATGTCTAAAAGTCCTAACCTACCAATACATCTAATCCCACTATGTCTACATCCTAACCTACCAATACATCTAATCCCACTATATTTAAGGGTCTTAGCCAGGTGTAGGAGATGGTATGCTTACCAAGGTTACGGGCAGGCTAGCCTATAGTGTGTCTGTCTCATCTTCATGGTGACTGTTTCGATGTAATCTGACTGTCTGTTTCCATGGTGACTGTCTCCAGGACCCAGAGGGGAAGCCTAAGAAGGCCAGTGTCTGTGACAACCAGGACGGGACCTATCTGGTATCATATGTACCTGACATGGTGGGTCGTTACACCTTGCTGATGAAGTATGGAGGGGACGAGATCCCTTACTCCCCCTACCACGTCAGGGCTCTACCTACTGGAGACGCCAGCAAGTGTACTGTCACAGGTAGGACACACCTATTGTATGTAACTGTATTGATTGATTATTTGTGCATTAGTGTGCCCTCCACCCCACATACACATACACATACCTTCCTCCCTTCCTACTCCCTTCCTCCTCCCCTCCTCACCCCCTCCTCCCTTCCTCCTCCCTCCTTTCCTCCCCTCCTCCTCCCTTCCTTCTGTCAGGATTTGGCCAGGGTTGTTCCGGGTTTTGGTCAGTAGATGTCCCCATTGTGCTTTTTGTCCCTATGTTTTTCCCTTGATCCCCATTATTATTTGCACCTGTGTCTCGTTTCCCCTGATTGTATTTAAACCCTTTGTTTCCCTCAGTTCTGTGCTCTGTGTTTGTATGTTAGCACCCTGCCCTAGTGTTCTGTGTGCTCTTGTCGATTCCGGGTGAAGTTCTTGTGGTATTCTGTTTTTTGTTTTTGTTTATTTTTGGTGAGTTTCTTTTGAGGTTTTTTGTGTTTTTCCTACCACCTTTTGGATTTGCCATTTTTTGTATTTTAGGATTTTTTCTTTATTAAATACACCGTCTTAAGTACTGCTGTGTCTGCCTCATCTTCTGGGTTCTGCTGACTATTCGTGGCTCAGTTGGTTAAGTGACTGTTTCTCACTCCAGAGACCCAGGTTCGAAACCGGGTCCTGACAGAAACACAGAGCCAAAAATTAACCCAGAGGCAGCCAGTTCCCAGGACCTTTTTGCCACGCTGTCCCACCACCAGGAGACTGTCCAACGCCACGAAGCCGCCCTGGTTCAGCAAGAGGCCTTAATGGCTAGACATTCTCATCTTCTGTCGGAGATGCTGACTTCCATAAAGCAGATATCTGATCGACTTACCCCGGCAACGGTTCACGTACCCATGGCAGTTAACCCCCTGGCTGAACCTCGTCTTCCACCTCCCCAACGGTTCTCAGGTGATCCAAGTGCTTGTAAAGGCTTTCTCACTCAATGTTCTCTCTCCTTTGAGCTGCAACCTTCGTCGTTTCCCACCGACCGGTCTAAGATCGCATATATCATTACCCTGCTGTCGGAAAAAGCCCTGGCCTGGGCTACTGCTGTGTGGGATGCCCATAGTTCCTGCTGTGCCAGCTACTCTGCCTTTGCTGAGGAATTCAAACGAGTGTTTCAAGGCCCAAGCAGTGGTTCTGACTCAGCCAAACAGCTCCTGACTCTCCATCAAGGTTGGCGCAGCGTGACGGACTATGCCATCCAGTTCCGCACGGTGGCAGCAGCGAGTGGCTGGAACAACGAGGCGCTCACGGTGTGCTTTCTGAAAGGCCTTTCCGACACTATCCAAGATGAACTGGCCACTCGGGAACCACCGGACAATCTCGAGTCCCTGATCAAGTTGGCTTCACGCATTGACCAGCGTCTGAGAGAGAAGAACTCAACCGTAGACCTCTAGCCCCTATCAGTCCCAGCTCCGAGTCCCCACCTTTATCATCGCTGGCTCCACCGGAACCCATGCAGATTGGACGCATCTCCCAGGCTGAGAGAGACCGCCGGATGAGGGAGCGACGCTGTCTATATTGCGGCAAACCGGGCCATTTCCGTTCCACGTGTCCCGGGCTCCAGGGAAACGCTCTGTCCCGTACAGACCGGGGGAACTGTAACGGGAAACATAACCTCCTCCCATCCGTCCAACTCCCGTCTGCTCATTCCAGTCACCCTCTCCTGGGACAACCACAAGCTTCACCTTCAAGCCTTGGTAGACTCTGGAGCCGCAGGTAACTTCATGGATGGTGTCTGGGCAAAGGAGAATGGCGTTCCCTCTGAACCTCTAAGTGACCCCATGAGGGTTACTACATTGGATGGAAGCCCTTTGGGATCTGGACTTGTCACTCATGTCACTACCTCCTTGAGACTTTCAGTTTCACAACACCAGGAATTGATGAACTTTCATTTGATCTCCTGTTCCGAGTTCCCTCTCGTCCTTGGATACCCCTGGCTTCACAGCCATAACCCTCACATCGACTGGTCTGTGGGCACTATCAAGCAGTGGGGTCCTACATGCCAAGCTACTTGTATTTTCCAGAATTCCCGAGTTCTACTCCCGAGTCTTTAGAATCCATCGACCTGACCCGAGTTCCCGAGTGTTACCATGACCTCAAACTGGTGTTTAGCAAACAGAGGGCCACCATGCTACCACCCCATAGATCTTACGATTGCCCCATCGACCTGTTTCCGGGCACTTGCCCCCCCAGGGGTCGGATCTTTTCCCTATCTCCACCCGAACGAGCTGCTATGGATACCTACATCAAGGACTCTCTGGAAGCAGGCCTCATGCGTCCATCAACCTCCCCGGCGGGAGCAGGGTTTTTCTTTGTGGCCAAGAAAGATGGTGGATTACGTCCTTGCATCGACTACCGGGGACTCAATGACATAACCGTCCGTAACCGTTACCCGCTACCCCTTATGGCCACAGCCTTCGAGCTGCTCCAGGAAGCAGTTGTTTTCACTAAGCTTGACCTGCGGAACGCATACCATCTTGTGCGGATCAGACCTGGTGACGAGTGGAAGACCGCTTTCAACACGCCTACTGGTCACTATGAATACTTGGTGATGCCCTTCGGCCTGACCAACGCCCCAGCGGTGTTCCAAGCGCTCATAAACGATGTGCTTAGGGATATGCTTAACATATTTGTGTTCGTTTACTTGGATGACATCCTCATCTTTTCGAGCTCCCTTCAAGAACACACTAAGCATGTCAGACAAGTACTCAAACGCCTCCTGGACAGCCATCTGTACGTTAAGCCGGAAAAATGTGAATTCCATTCATCCCGAGTACAATTCCTGGGATTTGTAGTGGAACCCGGTCGAGTCGAAATGGACCCTAGGAAGGTAGGGGCGGTAGCGGATTGGCCCACCCCCAAATCCGTTAAGGATGTTCAGCGTTTCCTGGGCTTCACAAACTTTTACCGCAAGTTCATCAAGAACTTCAGTTTGGTGGCAGCTCCTCTCTCAGCTTTAACCAAAGGTGGCAATGCAAGGTTTGTGTGGGGAAGAGAAGCTGAGACGGCCTTCCAAGGACTCAAGCAGCGCGTCCTCTCTGCTCCCATCCTGATACTACCGACTACGGATGAACCATTTGTGGTGGAGGTAGACGCATCAGAGGTTGGTGTTGGAGCTGTCCTGTCTCAGAGGGGTGAAGACAAGAAGCTTCATCCGTGCGCTTTCTTCTCACACCGGCTTACCCCGACTGAGAGGAACTACGATGTGGGGGATCGTGAACTCCTAGCGGTTAAGATGGCATTGAAGGAATGGAGACACTGGCTCGAGGGGGCTTCTCACCCGTTTCAAGTGCTTACGGACCACAAAAATCTGGAGTATATCCAGCAGGCGAAGCGATTGAACTCTAGACAAGCTAGATGGTCTCTTTTCTTCAATCGATTCCAGTTTATCCTCACCTATCGGCCCGGGTCGAAGAATCTCAAACCGGATGCCCTGTCCCGAGTCTACGCTCCTGCCATTCGAGATGACACGGACATGCCTGTCCTTCCTGCTGCTAAGATTGTGGCTCCGATCTCGTGGCAAGTTGAGGATACCGTGAGACGTGCTCAAGCTAGCGAACCGGACCCTAAAGGAGGCCCTGCCAATCGGTTGTTTGTCCCCAAGGCAGTGAGGACTCAGGTCCTTCTGTGGGGGCACTCCTCTCGCCTCACCTGTCATCCGGGCGTAGGTCGCACCTTGGAGTTCATCCAGCGTAAGTTCTGGTGGCCTACCATAAGAGAAGACGTTGCCACTTTCGTCAATGCCTGCCCCGTGTGCTGTCAGGGCAAATCTTCTCACCTCCGCCCTCAAGGACTCCTTCACCCTTTACCTGTTCCCCACAGACCCTGGTCCCATATCTCATTGGACTTTATTACTGGACTTCCTCCATCCCATGGCAATACTACTATCCTAGTCATAATCGACAGGTTTTCAAAGGCGGCCAGGTTCGTCCCTCTGACTAAGTTACCTTCTGCCAAGGAAACGGCTGAGTTGGTAATTAATCATGTGTTCCGAGTCTTCGGCATTCCTCAAGATGTGGTTTCTGACAGAGGTCCCCAGTTCGCCTCAAGGTTTTGGAAGGCCTTCTGCCAACTCATGGGGGCTTCTGCCAGTCTATCTTCAGGGTACCATCCGGAGTCCAACGGCCAAACAGAGAGGATGAATCAAGAGCTGGAAACCACCCTCCGATGTATGACTCGTGACAACCCGTCCACATGGTCATCCTTTATTGTTTGGGCCGAATACGCGCACAACACCTTGCGCTCCTCCTCCACTGGTATGTCCCCGCACGAGTGTCAGTTTGGCTATGCTCCTCCATTGTTCCCGGACCAGGAGGCAGAAGTCAGAGTGCCTTCAGCCTTGAGGTTCGTCAGACGCTGTCGGCTTATGTGGAGGAAGACCCGTCTTAATCTGATGCGTTCCTCACAGAGGTATCAAAAACAAGCCAACAGACGTCGCCGTCCCGGGCCTACCCTGCGCCCCGGCCAGAGAGTCTGGCTTTCCACAAGAGACTTACCTCTACGGGTGGAGTCTCGCAAGCTGTCCCAAAAATACATCGGTCCCTTCAAGGTTGCCAGGAGAGTTAACCCAGTTTCTTATCGCCTACACTTACCCAGATCCCTTAAGATTAATCCCACATTTCATGTGTCATTGTTAAAACCTGTTATTTTTTCTCCCCTTGTCCCGGCAGACAGACCTCCCCCTCCGCCTCGTGTCATTGGAGGCCAGCCGGCTTATACCGTCCACCGGATACTGGATTCCCGCCGGGTGCAGCGGTCCTGGCAGTATCTGGTGGACTGGGAAGGCTACGGTCCTGAGGAGCGCTCCTGGGTTCCTGCCAAAGACATCCTGGACCCTGACCTCATTCGTCAGTTCAGGGTCCTCCACCCTGAGAGAGCTGGTAGGAACGTCAGGAGCCGTTCCTAGGGGGGATTCTGTCAGGATTTGGCCAGGGTTGTTCCGGGTTTTGGTCAGTAGATGTCCCCATTGTGCTTTTTGTCCCTATGTTTTTCCCTTGATCCCCATTATTATTTGCACCTGTGTCTCGTTTCCCCTGATTGTATTTAAACCCTTTGTTTCCCTCAGTTCTGTGCTCTGTGTTTGTATGTTAGCACCCTGCCCTAGTGTTCTGTGTGCTCTTGTCGATTCCGGGTGAAGTTCTTGTGGTATTCTGTTTTTTGTTTTTGTTTATTTTTGGTGAGTTTCTTTTGAGGTTTTTTGTGTTTTTCCTACCACCTTTTGGATTTGCCATTTTTTGTATTTTAGGATTTTTTCTTTATTAAATACACCGTCTTAAGTACTGCTGTGTCTGCCTCATCTTCTGGGTTCTGCTGACTATTCGTGGCTCAGTTGGTTAAGTGACTGTTTCTCACTCCAGAGACCCAGGTTCGAAACCGGGTCCTGACACCTTCTCCCTTCCTCCTCCCCTCAACCCCTCCTCCTTCCTTCCTCCTCCCCTCCTTCTCCCTTCCTCCTCCCCTCAACCCCCCTCCTTCCTTCCTCCTCCCCTCCTCCCTTCCTCCTACCATCCTCCTCCCCTCCCTCCCACCTCCCTTCCTCCACTCTTCCTCCACTCTTCCTCCTCCCCTCCTCCTCCCCTCCTCCTTCCCCTCCTCCACTCCCCCTCCTCCCCTCCTTCCTCCTCCCTTCCTCCTCCCTTCTTCCTCCCCTGCTCCTCCCCTCCTCCTCCCTCCCCTCCTCACCTCCCTCTTCCCTTCCTCCTCCCCTCCTCCTCCCCTGATATCTCAAAGGGCTGTACAGAAACCCAGCCTAAAACACCAAACAGCAAGCAATGCAGGTGTAGAAGCACAGTGGCTAGGAATAACTCCCTAGAAAGGCCAAAGCCTAGGAAGAAACCTACAGAGGAACCAGGCTATGAGGGGTGTCCAGTCCTCTTCTGGCTGTGCCGGGTGGAGATTATAACAGAACATGGCCAAGATGTTCAAATGTTCATAGATGACCAGCATGGTCAAATAATAATAATCACAGTGGTTGTCGAGGGTGCAACGGTCAGCACCTCAGGAGTAAATGTCAGTTGGCTTTTCATAGCCGATCATTCAGAGTATCTCTACCACTCCTGCTGTCTCTAGAGAGTTGAAAACAGCAGGTCTGGGACAGGTAGCACGTCCGGTGAACAGGTCAGGGTTCCATAGCCGCAGGCAGAACAGTTGAAACTGGAGCAGCAGCACGGCCAGGTGGACTAGGGACAGCAAGGAGTCATCATGCCAGGTAGTCCTGACACATGGTCATACGGCTCAGGTCCTCAGAGAGAGAGAAAGAGTTAGAGAGAGCATACTGAAATTCACACAGGACACCGGATAAGACGCTCTGGATAAGAGCGTCTGCTAAATGACGTAAATGTAAATGATAAGACAGGAGAAATACTCTAGATATAACAGACTGATCCTAGCCCCTTGACACATAAACTACTGCAGCATAAATACTGGAGGCTGAGACAGGAGGGGTCAGGAGACACTGTGACCCCATCCGATGATACCACCGGACAGGGCCAAACAGGCAGGATATAGCCCCAGGATGGTAGATCCACTAGTCTGGTCTGGTTCTGTCTCTGGTCCGTTTCTTTGTTACTTTAGGCTGTTTGACTCTGCATGCAGAGTTTTATAGTTCAACTAGCTCATTTTCCTGATCTCTCTCTCTCTCTCTCTTTTGCTCACTCTCTCTCTCTTTTGCTCTCTCTCTCTCTTTCTCTCTCTCTCTGTGTCTCTCTTTCTCTATCACTCTCTCTCTCTCTCTGTCTCTCTGTGTCTCTCTCTCTCTGTCTCTCTCTCTTTTTCTCTATCGCTCTCTCTCTCGCTCTCTCTGTGTCTCTCTCTCTCTCTGTGTCTTTCCAATGTGTCAAGTAAATATCTTTTTGTTTTCTCATGATTTGATTGGGTCTAATTGTGTTGCTGTCCTGGAGCTCTGTGGGGTCTGTTTGTGAACAGAGCCCCAGGACCAGCTTTCTTAGGGGACTCTTCTCCAGGTTCATCTCTCCGTAGGTGATGGCATTAATATGGAAGGTTTGGGAATCACTCCTTTTTAGGTGGCTGTAGATAATTAGTGGGTATCGGCCTAATTCTGCTCTGCATGCATTATTACAGAGGACATTTTTGCAGTTCTGTATGCAGAGTCTCAATTTGGTGTTTTATCCCATTTTGTGAATTTTTGGTTGGCGACCAGACCGCACAACCATCAATGGCAATGGGTTCTACAACTGATTCAAGTATTTTAAGCCAGATCCTAATTGGTAGGTTGTGTTGTATGTTCCTTTTGATTGCATAGAAAGCCATTCTTGCCTTGTAGCTCAGCACAGCTTTTTTGGAAGTTACCTTTGGCGCTAATGTTTAGGCCGAGGTATGTATCGTATTTTGTGTGCTCTAGGTCAATGGTGTCCAGATGGAATTTGTATTTGTGGTCCTGGTGACTGGACCTTTTTTGGAACACCATTTTGTCTTACAGAGATTTACTGTCAGGGCCCAGGTCTGGCAGAATCTGTGCAGAAGATCTAGGTGCTGGTGTAGACCCTCTTTGATTGGGGACAGAAGCACCAGATCATTAGCAAACAGTAGACATTTGACTTCAGATTCTAGTCGGGTGAGGCCGGGTGCTGCAGACTGTTCTAGTGCCTCGCCAATTCATTGATATATATATATATATATATATATATATATATATATATATATATATATACAGGCCTCTCTCATCTTTTTAAGTGGGAGAACTTGCACAATTGGTGGCTGACTAAATACTTTTTTGCCTCACTGTATATGTTGAAGACAGTGGGGCTTAAGTTGCATCCCTGTCTCAACCCACGGCCCTGTGGGAAGAAATGTGTGTTTTTTGCCAATTTAACTTCTTATGGGTATGTGGAACAATACCGTCCCACCGGGCCAACATCCAGTGAAATTGCAGAGCGCCAAATTCAAAAACCGAAATACTCATAATAAATGTTCATAAAACATCTGTTATACATCGGTTTAAAGATGAACTTCTTGTTAATCCAACCGCAGTGTCATATTTCAAAAAGGCTTTACGGCGAAAGCAGACCATGATATTATCTGAGGACAGAGCCAAGCACACAAAACATTACAAACAGTTACCAGCCAAGTATTGCAGTTACAAAATTCAGAAATAGCAATAAAATTAATCACTTACCTTTGATGATCTTCATATGGTTGCACTCACAAGACTCCCAGTTTCAACATAAATATTTGTTTTGTTCGATAAAGTCCCTCTTTATATCCAAAAACCTCTGTTTTGTTGGCGCGTTTTGTTCAATAATCCAATGGCTCAAAGGCAGTCACAACAGGCAGACGAAAAATCCAAATATTATGTTTATAATCAATCCTCAGGTTGATTTTAGTCATAATAATCAATAATATTTCAACCGAACAATTGCTTCGTCAATATAAAAGAAAAACAAGAAAGGCTCTCGGTCGTGTGCACCAAACAGGTCTGGCGACTTCCCAGGGTCCAAAGTGGTCACTCAAAGTGGTCACTCAAAGTGGTCACTCAAAGTGGTCTTACTCCCTAATTTTTCAGAATACAAGCCTGAAACAATTTGAGTCCTAAGTCATGGGATGGGATACAGAATAGGCAGTCAATGGAAAACTACAAACATTTAAAAAAATCCACTTCCTGGATGGATTTTTCTCAGGTTTTCGCCTGATATATCAGTTCTGTTATACTCAGACATCCTTTTAACAGTTTTGGAAACTTTAGAGTGTTTTCTATCCTTATTATATGCATTTCCTAGCTTCTGGGCCTGAGTAATATGCAGTTTACTTTGGGAACGCTTTTCATCTGGAGGTGAAAATAGTGCCCCCTTTCCTAGTGAGGTTAAATCACACACCTGTTGTTTGTGTACATACATTTTATGATGTCGTATGTTTTTCCCCCAACACCACATTCCATCAATTTGTATAGCAGACCCTCATGCCAAATTGAGTCAAAGGCTTTTTTGAAATCAACAAAGCATGAGAAGACTTTGCCTTTGTTTTGGTTTGTTTGGTTGTCAATTAGGGTGTGCAGGGTGAATACATGTTTTGTCGTACGGTAATTTGGCAAAAGGCCAATTTGACATTTTCTCAGTACATTATTTTCACTGAGGAAATGTACGAGTCTGCTGTTAATGATAATGCAGAGGATTTTCCCAAGGTTACTGTTGACGCATATACCACGGTAGTTGTTGGGGTCAAATTTGTCTCCACTTTTGTGGATTGGGGTGATCAGTCCTTGGTTCCAAATATTGGGGAAGATGCCAGAGCTAAGGATGATGTTAAAGAGTTTTAGTATAGCCAATTGGAAATTGTTATTTGTATATTTTACAATTTCATTGAGGATACCATCAACACCACAGGCCTTTTTGAGTTGGAGGGTTTGTATTTTGTCCTGTAGTTCTTTCAGTGTAACTGGAGAATCCAGTGGGTCGTCTTTAATAGTTGATTCTTAGATTTGTATTTGATCTTGTATATGTTTTTTTGCTGTCTGTTGTTTGTTATAGAACCAAAAAGATTGGAGAATTGATGTATCTATCTATCGATCTCCGTTTTGGATAGATTACTCTCTGTGGTGTTTGTTTAGAGTTTTCCAATTTTCCCAGAAATGGTTAGAGTCTATAGATTCTTCAATTACATTGAGCTGATTTCTGACATGCTGTTCCTTCTTTTTCCATAGGGTATTTCTGTATTGTTTTAGTGATTCACGACAGTAAAGGTGAAGACTCAGGTTTTCTGGGTCTCTATGTTTCTTGTTGGATTTTTTCTCAATTTACATTACATCATTACATCATTACATTTAAGTCATTTGGCAGACGCTCTTATCCAGAGCGACTTACAAATTGGTGAATTCACCTTATGACATCCAGTGGAACAGCCACTTTACAATAGTGCATCTAAATCATTTAAGGGGGGTGAGAAGGATTACTTTATCCTATCCTAGGTATTCCTTAAAGAGGTGGGGTTTCAGGTGTCTCCGGAAGGTGGTGATTGACTCCGCTGTCCTGGCGTCGTGAGGGAGTTTGTTCCACCATTGGGGGGCCAGAGCAGCGAACAGTTTTGACTGGGCTGAGCGGGAACTGTACTTCCTCAGTGGTAGGGAGGCGAGCAGGCCAGAGGTGGATGAACGCAGTGCCCTTGTTTGGGTGTAGGGCCTGATCAGAGCCTGGAGGTACTGCAGTGCCGTTCCCCTCACAGCTCCGTAGGCAAGCACCATGGTCTTGTAGCGGATGCGAGCTTCAACTGGAAGCCAGTGGAGAGAGCGGAGGAGCGGGGTGACGTGAGAGAACTTGGGAAGGTTGAACACCAGACGGGCTGCGGCGTTCTGGATGAGTTGTGGGGGTTTAATGGCACAGGCAGGGAGCCCAGCCAACAGCGAGTTGCAGTAATCCAGACGGGAGATGACAAGTGCCTGGATTAGGACTTGCGCCGCTTCCTGTGTGAGGCAGGGTCGTACTCTGCGGATGTTGTAGAGCATGAACCTACAGGAACGGGCCACCGCCTTGATGTTAGTTGAGAACAACAGGGTGTTGTCCAGGATCACGCCAAGGTTCTTAGCGCTCTGGGAGGAGGACACAATGGAGTTGTCAACCGTGATGGCGAGATCATGGAACGGGCAGTCCTTCCCCGGGAGGAAGAGCAGCTCCGTCTTGCCGAGGTTCAGCTTGAGGTGGTGATCCGTCATCCACACTGATATGTCTGCCAGACATGCAGAGATGCGATTCGCCACCTGGTCATCAGAAGGGGGAAAGGAGAAGATTAATTGTGTGTCGTCTGCATAGCAATGATAGGAGAGACCATGTGAGGTTATGACAGAGCCAAGTGACTTGGTGTATAGCGAGAATAGAAGAGGGCCTAGAACAGAGCCCTGGGGGACACCAGTGGTGAGAGCGCGTGGTGAGGAGACAGATTCTCGCCACGCCACCTGGTAGGAGCGACCTGTCAGGTAGGACGCAATCCAAGCGTGGGCCGCGCCGGAGATGCCCAACTCGGAGAGGGTGGAGAGGAGGATCTGATGGTTCACAGTATAGAAGGCAGCCGATAGGTCTAGAAGGATGAGAGCAGAGGAGAGGGAGTTAGCTTTAGCAGTGCGGAGCGCCTCCGTGATACAGAGAAGAGCAGTCTCAGTTGAATGACTAGTCTTGAAACCTGACTGATTTGGATCAAGAAGGTCATTCTGAGAGAGATAGCGGGAGAGCTGGCCAAGGACGGCACGTTCAAGAGTTTTGGAGAGAAAAGAAAGAAGGGATACTGGTCTGTAGTTGTTGACATCGGAGGGATCGAGTGTAGGTTTTTTCAGAAGGGGTGCAACTCTCGCTCTCTTGAAGATGGAAGGGACGTAGCCAGCGGTCAGGGATGAGTTGATGAGCGAGGTGAGGTAAGGGAGAAGGTCTCCGGAAATGGTCTGGAGAAGAGAGGAGGGGATAGGGTCAAGCGGGCAGGTTGTTGGGCGGCCGGCCGTCACAAGAAGCGAGATTTCATCTGGAGAGAGAGGGGAGAAAGAGGTCAGAGCACAGGGAAGGGCAGTGTGAGCAGAACCAGCGGTGTCGTTTGACTTAGCAAACGAGGATCGGATGTCGTCGACCTTCTTTTCAAAATGGTTGACGAAGTCATCTGCAGAGAGGGAGGAGGGGGGGGAGGGGGAGGAGGATTCAGGAGGGAGGAGAAGGTGGCAAAGAGCTTCCTAGGGTTAGAGGCAGATGCTTGGAATTTAGAGTTGTAGAAAGTGGATTTAGCAGCGGAGACAGAGGAGGAAAATGTAGAGAGGAGGGAGTGAAAGGATGCCAGGTCCGCAGGGAGGCGAATTTTCCTCCATTTCCGCTCGGCTGCCCGGAGCCCTGTTCTGTGAGCTCGCAATGAGTCGTCGAGCCACGGAGCGGGAGGGGATGACCGAGCCGGCCTGGAGGATAGGGGACATAGAGAGTCAAAGGATGCAGAAAGGGAAGAGAGGAGGGTTGAGGAGGCAGAATCAGGAGATAGGTTGGAGAAGGTTTGAGCAGAGGGAAGAGATGATAGGATGGAAGAGGAGAGAGTAGCGGGGGAGAGAGAGCGAAGGTTGGGACGGCGCGATACCATCCGAGTAGGGGCAGTGTGGGAAGTGTTGGATGAGAGCGAGAGGGAAAAGGATACAAGGTAGTGGTCGGAGACTTGGAGGGGAGTTGCAATGAGGTTAGTGGAAGAACAGCATCTAGTAAAGATGAGGTCGAGCGTATTGCCTGCCTTGTGATTAGGGGGGGAAGGTGAGAGGGTGAGGTCAAAAGAGGAGAGGAGTGGAAAGAAGGAGGCAGAGAGGAATGAGTCAAAGGTAGACGTGGGGAGGTTAAAGTCGCCCAGGACTGTGAGAGTTGAGCCGTCCTCAGGAAAGGAGCTTATCAAGGCATCAAGCTCATTGATGAACTCTCCGAGGGAACAACTTGGGAGAGATTATTTATTTATTAGGTTTTTGCATTTCTATCTCTCTTTCTTTCTTTCTTTCTCTCTTTCTTTCTTTCTTTCTCTCTTTCTTTCTTTCTTTCTTTCTTTCTTTCTCTCTTTCTTTCTTTCTTTCTTTCTTTCTCTCTTTCTTTCTCTCTTTCTCTCTTTCTTTCTCTCTTTCTTTCTCTCTTTCTCTCTTTCTACTAATATAGTGTAACAGTAGAAGGTGGGATAGGAAATTGTGTTCCTTACTTGTATAGTGCTTTAAGGAGAATAGGGCTCATGGGATCATGGAGATGATACATGGAGGGAGGGAGTCTCAGACTTGTTCTTTGTGTCTGACTCCCTCTCCATCTCTCCATCCCTCTACCTCTCCATCCCTCTCCATCTCTCCATCCATCCCTCCATCTCTCCATCCCTCCACCTCTCAGGGGCTGGTGTGGGTACGGCCATCCAGAGCGGCGAGCAGACCGTCTTCACTGTGAATGCAAAGGCTGCTGGAAAAGGAAAGGTGAAAATGAACAGATTTAGGGTTAGGGTTAGAATTAGGTTTGTAGTATGTCTGTTTGTGAAGGTCTTGACCTTGTATTGCACTGGTTCATTGTAATTCCCCTAATTCCCCTGGTTCATTGTAATTCCCCAAACCGTATGGTTTTTATGTGACGCTGCGATGAATGAAAAATGTAACTGATAAAAACAGAGTGAATAAAGGATGGATAAGTAGATGTAGACGTGGTGGAGAATGAGGATGGAACCATTGATATCTTCTACCCCCTCCCTCCCTCCTCTCTAGGTGACGTGCAGTGTGTGTACCTCAGAAGGGGTGGAGTTAGATGTAGAAGTGGTGGAGAATGAGGATGGAACCTTTGATATCTTCTACACTGCCCCCCAGCCTGGAGATTACTGTATCTGCGTTCGCTTTGGAGGGGAGCTCATCCCCAACAGCCCCTTCCTGGTCACGGTACGTAACTCATCCCCAACGGCCCCTTCCTGGTCACGGTACGTAACTCATCCCCAACGGCCCCTTCCTGGTCACGGTACGTAACTCATCCCCAACGGCCCCTTCCTGGTCACGGTACGTAACTCATCCCCAACGGCCCCTTCCTGGTCACGGTACGTAACTCATCCCCAACGGCCCCTTCCTGGTCACGGTACGTAACTCATCCCCAACGGCCCCTTCCTGGTCACGGTACGTAACTCATCCCCAACGGCCCCTTCCTGGTCACGGTACGTAACTCATCCCCAACGGCCCCTTCCTGGTCACGGTACGTAACTCATCCCCAACGGCCCCTTCCTGGTCACGGTACGTAACTCATCACTGTACTTAAAGCGAGACATACACACACACGGACATGGACACACAGAGACCTGGGTTCAAATACGATATTTAGAATACTTGTTTCTGTGTATTTGAGTATACAGTATTTAAAATACTTGTTTCTGTGTATTTGAAAATACAAGTACTTTCTTTAAAACTATTTGAATGGTTATTTGTAAAAAACAAATAGATTTTCAAATACTTATTTTGTAATGCGGTGCGTGCCTCTCCACTCTGTCACACCCTGACCATAGTTTATTTGTATGTTTCTATGTTTTGGTTGGTCAGGTTGTGATCTGAGTGGGCATTCTATGTTGGATGTCTTGTTTGTCTATTTCTATGTCTGGCCTGATATGGTTCTCAATCATAGGCAGTTGTTAGTCATTGTCTCTGATTGGGAACCATATTTAGGTAGCCTGGGTTTCACTGTGGGTTTGTGGGTGATTGTTCTTGTCTTTGTGTTTTGCACCAGATAGGGCTGTTTTAGGTTTTCACACGTTTGTTATTTTGTTAGTTTATTCAGTGTATATCATTTCTTTATTAAAATAAAATGAATAACAACCACGCTGCATTTTGATCCGCTCCTCCTTCCCACAACGAATGCCGTGACAGAATCACCCACCACAACAGGACCAAGCGGCGTGGTAACGGGAAACAGCAAAGGCAGCAGCAGGAGCAGCGAAAAAAGGACTTTTGGACTTGGGAGGTTAAATACCGAGGCTAAATCACTGGGTTAAAAATCTGGGTTAAATAACCATGTTAAATACCCAGGTAAAATACCAGGGTTTAAATACCCAGGTTAAATACCCAGATTAAATACCCAGAATAAAATCCCTAGGTTAAATACCGCGGTTAAATACCTGGATTTAAAAAACGGGTTTAAATACCCAGGTTAAATACCCAGGTTAAATACCCAGGTTAAATCCCTAGTTTAAATACCCAGATTAAATACCCAGGTTAAATACCCAGATTAAATACCAGGGTTTAAATACCAGGGTTTAAATACCCAGGTTAAATACCCAGGTTAAACACCCAGGTTAAATACCCAGGTTTAAATACCCAGGTTAAATAGCCAGAATAAATACCAAGATTAAATACCAGGGTTTAAATACCCAGATTAAATACCAGGGTTTAAATACCCAGATTAAATACCAGGGTTTAAATACCCAGATTAAATACCAGGGTTTAAATACCCAGGTTAAATACCCAGGGTTTAAATACCCAGGTTAAATACCCAGATTAAATACCAGGGTTTAAATACCCAGATTAAATACCCAGGTTAAATACCCAGATTAAATACCAGGGTTTAAATACCCAGGTTAAAATCGTAGGTTAAATACCAGGGTTTAAATAACCAGGTTAAATACCAGGGTTTAAATACCAGGGTTTAACTACCAGGGTTTAAATACCAGGGTTTAAATACCAGGGTTTAAATACCAGGGTTTAAATACCAGGGTTTAAATACCCAGGTTAAATACCAGGGATTAAATACCAGGGATTAAATACCAGGGATTAAATACCCAGGTTAAATACCAGGGATTAAATACCAGGGATTAAATACCAGGGATTAAATACCAGGGATTAAATACCAGAGATTAAATACCAGGGATTAAATACCAGGGATTAAATACCCAGATTAAATACCAGGGTTTAAATACCAGGGTTTAAATACCGAGATTAAATACCAGGGTTTAAATACCCAGGTAAAATACCCAGGTTAAATTCACAAATTAAATACCAGGGATTAAATACCCAGGTTAAATACCCAGGTTTAATACCCAGGTTTAATACCCAGGTTTAATACCCAGGTTTAATACCCAGGTTTAATACCCAGGTTTAATACCCAGGTTTAATACCCAGGTTAAATACCAGGGTTTAAATACCCAGATTAAATACCAGGGTTTAAATACCCAGGTTAAATACCCAGGTTAAATACAAAGGTTAAATACCCAGGTTAAATACCCAGGTTAAATACCCAGGTTAAACACCCAGGTTAAATACCCAGGTTAAATACAAAGGTTAAATAACCAGGTTAAATACCCAGGTTAAATACCCAGGTTAAATAGCCAGAATAAATACCAAGATTAAATACCAGGGTTTAAATACCCAGGTTAAATACCCAGATTAAATACCAGGGTTTAAATACCCAGAATAAAATCCCTAGGTTAAATACCGCGGTTAAATACCTGGATTTAAAAAAACAGGTTTAAATACCCAGGTTAAATACCCAGGTTAAATACCCAGGTTAAATCCCTAGGTTAAATACCCAGATTAAATACCAGGGTTTAAATACCCAGGTTAAATACCCAGGTTAAATACCAGGGTTTAAATACCCAGGTTAAATAACCAGGTTAAATACGCAGGTTAAATACGCAGGTTAAATACACGTATTAAATACCTAGGTTAAATACCCAGAATAAATACCAAGATTAAATACCAGGGTTTAAATACCAGGGTTTAAATACCCAGGTTAAATACCCAGGTTAAATACCCAGGTTAAATACCCAGGTTAAATACCCAGGGTTTAAATACCAGGCTTTAAATACCAGGGTTTAAATACCCAGATTAAATACCAGGGTTTAAAAAACGGGTTTAAATACCCAGGTTAAATTCCCAGGTTAAATACCCAGATTAAATACCAGGGTTTAAATACCCAGGTTAAACACCCAGATTAAATACCAGGGTTAAACACCCAGGTTAAACACCCAGGTTAAACACCCAGGTTAAACACCCAGGTTAAATACCCAGGTTAAATACCCAGGTTAAATAGCCAGAATAAATACCAAGATTAAATACCAGGGTTTAAATACCCAGGTTAAATACCCAGATTAAATACCAGGGTTTAAATACCCAGAATAAAATCCCTAGGTTAAATACCGCGGTTAAATACCTGGGTTTAAATACCCAGGTTAAAAACCCAGGTTAAATCCCTAGGTTAAATACCAGGGTTTAAATACCCAGAATAAAATCCCTAGGTTAAATACCTGGATTTAAAAAAACAGGTGTAAATACCCAGGTTAAATACCCAGGTTAAATACCCAGGTTAAATCCCTAGGTTAAATACCCAGATTAAATACCAGGGTTTAAATACCCAGGTTAAATACCCAGATTAAATACCAGGGTTTAAATACCCAGGTTAAATACCCAGGTTAAATACCCAGGTTAAATACCCAGGTTAAATACACATATTAAATACCAGGGTTTAAATACCAAGGTTTAAATACCCAGGTTAAATAACCAGGTTAAATTCCCAGGTTAAATACCCATATTAAATACCAGGGTTTAAATACCCAGGTTAAATACCATGGTATAAATACCCAGGTTAAATACCAGGGTTTAAATACCCAGGTTAAATTCCCAGGTTAAATTCCCAGGTTAAATATCGGGGTTTAAATACCCAGGTTAAATTCCCAGGTTAAATACCCATATTAAATACCAGGGTTTAAATACCCAGGTTAAATACCCAGATTAAATACCAGGGTTTAAATTCCCAGGTTAAATTCCCAGGTTAAATACCCAGATTAAATACCAGGGTTTCAATACCCAGGTTAAATTCCCAGGTTAAATTCCCAGGTTAAATAGCAGGGTTTAAATACCCAGGTTAAATACCCAGAATAAATACCAAGATTAAATACAAGGGTTTAAATACCCAGGTTAAATACCCAGATTAAATACCAGGGTTTAAATACCCAGGTTAAATACCCAGATTAAATACCAGGGTTTAAATACCCAGGTTAAATACCCAGATTAAATACCAGGGTTTAAATACCCAGGTTAAATTCCCAGGTTAAATAGCAGGGTTTAAATACCCAGGTTAAATTCCCAGAATAAATACCAAGATTAAATACAAGGGTTTAAATACCCAGGTTAAATACCCAGATTAAATACCAGGGTTTAAATACCAGGGTTTAAATACCCAGATTAAATACCCAGATTAAATATCAGGTTTTAAAAACTGGGTTTAAATAACCAGGTTAAATACCCAGATGAAATACCAGGGTTTAAATACCCAGGTTAAATACCCAGGGTTTAAATACCTGGGTTTAAATACCCAGGTTAAATACCCAGATTAAATACCAGGGTTTAAATACCAGGGTTTAAATACCCAGGCTAAATACCCAGGTTAAATACCAGGGTTTAAATACCCAGGTTAAATTCGCAGGTTAAATACCCAGATTAAATACCAGGGTTTAAATAACCAGGTTAAATACCAGGGTTTAAATACCCAGGTTAAATACCCAGGTTAAATACCCAGGTTAAATAACAGGGTTTAAATACCCAGGTTAAATTCGCAGGTTAAATACCCAGATTAAATAACCAGGTTAAATACCAGGGTTTAAATACCAGGGTTTAAATACCAGGGTTTAAATACCAGGGTTTAAATACCAGGGTTTAAATACCCAGGTTAAATACCCAGGTTAAATACCCAGGTTAAATACCAGGGTTTAAATACCCAGGTTAAATACCAGGGTTTAAATACCCAGGTTAATTATCCAGGTTAAATTCCAGGGTTTAAATACCCAGGTTAAATACCCAGGTTAAATACCAGGGTTTAAATACCCAGGTTAAATACCAGGGTTTAAATACCCAGATTAAATACCAGGGTTTAAATACCCAGATTAAATACCAGGGTTTAAATACCCAAATTAAATACCAGGGTTTAAATACCCAAATTAAATACCAGGGTTTAAATACCCAGATTAAATACCAGGGTTTAAATACCCAGATTAAATACCAGGGTTTAAATACCCAGATTAAATACCCAGATTAAATACCCAGGTTAAATACCCAGATTAAATACCAGGGTTTAAATACCCAGGTTAAATTCGTAGGTTAAATACCCAGATTAAATACCAGGGTTTAAATACCCAGGTTAAATACCCAGATGAAATACCCGCGTTTAAATACCCGGGTTTAAATACCCAGGTGAAATACCAGGGTTTAAATACCCAGGCTAAATACCAGGGTTTAAATACCCAGGTTAAATTCCCAGGTTAAATACCCAGATTAAATACCGAGGTTTAAATACCCAAGTTAAATTCCCAGGTTAAATACCCAGATTAAATACCAGGGTTTAAATACCCAGGTTAAATACCCATATTAAATACCAGGGATTAAATACCCAGTTTAAATTCCCAGGTAAAATACCCAGATTAAATACCAGGGTTTAAAAACCCAGGTTAAAAACCCAGGTTAAATTCCCAGGTTAAATTCCCGGGTTTAAATACCCAGGTTAAATACCCAGAATAAATACCAAGATTAAATACCAATATTAAATACCAGGGTTTAAATACCCAGATTAAATACCAGGGTTTAAATACCAGGGTTTAAATATCAGTGTTTAAATACCCAGGTTAAATACCCAGATTAAATACCCAGGTTAAACACCCAGGTTAAATACCCAGATTAAATACCAGGGTTTAAATAACCAGGTTAAATACCCAGATTAAATACCCAGGTTAAATTCGCAGGTTAAATACCCAGATTAAATACCAGGGTTATATAACCAGGTTAAATACCAGGGTTTAAATACCCAGGTTAAATACCAGGGTTTAAATACCCAGGTTAAATACCCAGAATAAATACCAAGATTAAATACCAGGGTTTAAATACCCAGGTTAAATACCAGGGTTTAAATACCCAGGTTAAATACCAGGGTTTAAATACCCAGGTTAAATGCATTTTTCAAATTCTTTACAACTGTACTTCCAAATACATTTACATTTTGAACGATTTGTCTTTTCAAATTCAATATATCTGATTACTTACCTCCAATGTATGTGTAAATAATTGAGATATTTACAATAGTATTTCAACACAGATTTTAAAACCTGTGGTCTTTGCAGGAATGTGAGTCTTTGATTGGTTAATGAGACCTCTTGGCCCGCCCTCTCTTTACAGCAGCTGTTCATTGGACTGTCCAGAGACACAGAGCTTGTCGGTCTAGTGGAGGTGACAGAACGTTGCAGATAGAAATGTAACCAATAGATCTGACACCTTCTGACAGACAATCATGTCTGTTCTAGGCTACCCATTTCTATGTGAACGTTATGTAACGTTGAGCCCTCGTAAACCCCAGAGCCTAGTCAGACAAACTCACATCTCTTCTATTCCTCTCCACTCCCCTCCTTACCTCTCCTCCTCCCTCCTACTTCCCCTCTCCTCCTCCCTCCTACTTCTCCTCTCCTCTTCCCTCCTTCCCCTCTCCTCTTCCCTCCTACTTCCCCTCTCCTCTTCCCTCCTACTTCCCCTCTCCTCTTCCCTCCTACTTCCCCTCTCCTCTTCCCTCCTACTTCCCCTCTCCTCCTCCCTCCTACTTCCCCTCTCCTCTTCCCTCCTACTTCCCCTCTCCTCCTCCCTCCTACTTCCCCTCTCCTCCTCCCTCCTACTTCCCCTCTCCTCCTCCCTCCTACTTCCCCTCTCCACTCCTCTCTCCTCTCCCTCAGGCAGTGGAAGGAGCCCCCTCAGATCAGCTCCTCCAACAAGAACAACTACCACAGTACTACAGTCAACAACCCTCGGTACTGGTCCTCTCCTCTCCTCTCCTCTCCTCTCCTCTCTCCTCTCCTCTCCTCTCCTCTCCTCTCCTCTCCTCTCCTCTCCTCTCCTCTCCTCTCCTCTCCTCTCCTCTCCTCTCCTCTCCTCTCCTCTCCTCTCCTCTCCTCTCCTCTCCTCTCCTCTCTTCTCTTCTCTTCTCTTCTCTTCTCTTCTCTTCTCTTCTCTTCTCTTCTCTTCTCTTCTCCTCTCCTCTCCTCTCTTCTCTTCTCCTCTCTTCTCCTCTCCTATTTTGTGAATCATTAATGTGACTCCACATTTGACAAAATGGCCACCGTGTGTCAATATATTGTCTGTCTGTCTGTTGCTTATGTTATGATGTAATTGTCTCAGTGTCAGCGGTTTCATCATCATCATCATCATCATCATCATCATCATCGTCATGATCTTCTTGTGTGTTGTATGTTTTGGTGTTTGGTCCCTATCGCCTTCTCATTTCAGCTACAGCCTATTCTGATGTGTGTACCTTCATACCTCACCCCCTCACCAACCCCATACCTCACCCCTCCTCACTCCCCTCACCAACCCCATACCCTCACCCCTCCTCACCCAACACCATACCTCACCCCTCCTCACCCAACATCATACCTCACCCCTCCTCACCCAACACCATACCTCACCCCTCCTCACACAACACCATACCTCACCCCTCCTCACACAACACCATACCTCACCCCTCCTCACCCAACATCATACCTCACCCCTCCTCACCCAACCCCACATCTCACCCCTCCTCACCCAACATCATACCTCACCCCTCCTCACCCAATCCCATACTTCACCCCTCCTCACCCAACCACAGTCCCTCTCCTCCTCACCCAACCCCATAGCACAGTCCCTCACCCCTCCTCACCCAACCCCATATCTCAGTCCCTCACCCCTCCTCACCCAATCCCATACTTCACCCCTCCTCACCCAACCCCATACCTCAGTCCCTCACCCAATCCCATACTTCACCCCTCCTCACCCAACCCCATACCCAAATCCCTCACCCCTCCTCACCCAACCCCATACCTCAGTCCCTCACCCCTCCTCACCCAGCCCCAGTCCCTCACCCCTACTCACCCAACCCCATATCCCAGTCCATCACCCCTCGTCACCCAACCCCATACAGTCTCTCCCTCCCTCCCCCTCCCTACCCAACCCTTCTCCCTCTCAGACTCTCTTTGACCTCTGCCCTCTAGGCAACAGACCAGCCAATGCGAACGAACGGTTTGGACGTTGTGGGACTCCGGCCGTTTGATCTGATCATCCCCTTCACCATCCAGAATGGAGAGATCACAGGTACACACACACACACACACACACACACACACACACACACACACACACACACACACACAAAACGGGGTTAAGAAGCAGAGAGCAGACCGAATTTAGCCGTGTCCTCTGATTCTTTTCAACGACTTCTAATAAAAAGGAAAAACAAGGCCTGCCTGTCTAACCGTTGTCTTCGTCCCCTAGGTGATGTGCGCATGCCGTCAGGTAAGACAGCCAAGCCAGACATCACAGACAATAAGGACGGGACAGTAACGGTTAAATACGCTCCGACTGAGGCCGGCCTGCACGAGATGGACATCAAATACGACGGGATACACATCCCTGGTACGAACGACACACACTACACACACCCCTGGTACGAACAACACAAACTATACACATCCCTGGTACGAACAACACAAACTATACACATCCCTGGTACGAACAACACACACTATACACACCCCTGGTACGAACAACACACACTACACACATCCCTGGTACGAACAACACACACTACACACATCCCTGCTACGAACAACACACACTACACACACCCTGGTACGAACAACACACACTGCACACATCCCTGGTACGAACAACACATACTACACACATCCCTGGTATGAACAACACAAACTATACACACCCCTGGTACGAACAACACAAAATATACACACCCCTGGTACGAACAACACACACCCCTGGTACGAACAACACACACTACACACACCCCTGGTATGAACAACACACACACACACATCCCTGGTACAAACAACACACACTACACACACTCCTGGTACGAACAACACACACTACACACACACCCCTGGTACGAACAACACACACTACACACATCCCTGGTACGAACAACACAAACTATACACACCCCTGGTACGAACAACACAAACTATACACATCCCTGGTACGAACAACACACACTATACACACCCTGGTACGAACAACACAAACTATACACACCCCTGGTACGAACAACACAAACTATACACACCCCTGGTACGAACAACACAAACTATACACATCCCTGGTACGAACAACACAACCTATACACATCCCTGGTACGAACAACACACACTACACACATCCCTGGTACGAACAACACACACTACACACATCCCTGGTACGAACAACACACACTACACACATCCCTGGTACGAACAACACAAACTATACACACCCCTGGTACGAACAACACAAAATATACACACCCCTGGTACGAACAACACACACCCCTGCTACGAACAACACACACTACACACACCCTGGTACGAACAACACACACTACACACATCCCTGGTACGAACAACACATACTACACACATCCCTGGTACGAACAACACAAACTATACACACCCCTGGTACGAACAACACAAAATATACACACCCCTGGTACGAACAACACACACCCCTGGTACGAACAACACACACTACACACACCCCTGGTACGAACAACACACACTACGCACATCCCTGGTACGAACAACACACAATATACACACCCCTGGTACGAACAACACACACTACACACACCTCTGGTACGAACAACACACACTACACACACACCCCTGGTACGAACAACACACACTACACACATCCCTGGTACGAACAACACAAACTATACACACCCCTGGTACGAACAACACAAACTATACACATCCCTGGTACGAACAACACACACTATACACACCCTGGTACGAACAACACAAACTATACACACCCCTGGTACGAACAACACAAACTACACACATCCTTGGTACGAACAACACAAACTATACACACCCCTGGTATGAACAACACAAACTATACACACCCCTGGTACGAACAACACAAAATATACACACCCCTGGTACGAACAACACACACCCCTGGTACGAACAACACACACTACACACACCCCTGGTACGAACAACACACACTACACACATCCCTGGTACGAACAACACACACTACACACATCCCTGGTACGAACAACATACACTACACACACCCTGGTACGAACAACACACACTACACACGCCCCTGGTACGAACAACACACACTACACACATCCCTGGTACGAACAACACAAACTATACACATCCCTGGTACGAACAACACAAACTATACACACCCCTGGTACGAACAACACAAAATATACACACCCCTGGTACGAACAACACACACCCCTGGTACGAACAACACACACCCCTGGTACGAACAACACACACTACACACACCCCTGGTACGAACAACACACACTACACACATCCCTGGTACGAACAACATACACTACACACACCCTGGTACGAACAACACACACTACACACGCCTCTGGTACGAACAACACACACTACACACATCCCTGGTACGAACAACACAAAATATACACACCCCTGGTACGAACAACACAAACTATACACATCCCTGGTACGAACAACACACACTATACACACCCTGGTACGAACAACACACACTATACACACCCTGGTATGAACAACACACACTATACACACCCTGGTACGAACAACACACACTATACACACCCTGGTACGAACAACACACACTACACACACCCCTGGTACGAACAACACAAACTATACACACCCCTGGTACGAACAACACACACCCCTGGTACGAACAACACACACTACACACATCCCTGGTACGAACAACACACACTACACACACCCCTGGTACGAACAACACACACTACACACACCCCTGGTACGATCAACACACACTACACACACTAACATAAACACACACAATAACTGTGGGTAAGCCAGTTTACTCTCAAAATCAAATCAAATGTGATTGGTCACATACACATGGTTATCAGGTGTTAATGCGAGTGTAGCGAAATGCTTTTGCTTCTAGTTCCAACAGTGTAGTAATATCTAACAAGTAATATCTAACAATTTCACAACAACTACCTAATACACACAGATCTAAGTAAAGGAATCTAATGAAGAATATATAAATATATGGATGAGAAATGTTGGAGCAGCATAGGCTAAGATACTGTAGAATAGTATAGAATACAGTATATACATATGAGATGAGTAATGCATAGGCTAAGTTACAGTAAAATAGTATAGAATACAGTATATACATATGAGATGAGTAATGCAAGATTCGTGAACATTATTATAGTGACATATAGTGACTAGTGATCCATTTATTAAAGTGGCCAATGATTTCAAGTCTGTAGGTAGGCAGCCACCTCTGTGTTAGTGATGGCTGTTTAACAGTCTGATGGCCTTGAGATTGAAGCTGTTTTCAGTCTCTCGGTCCCCGCTTTGATGCACCTGTACTGACCTCGCCTTCTGGATGATAGCAGGGTGAACAGGCAGTGGCTCGGGTGGTTGTTGTCCTTGATGATCTTTATGGCCTTCCTGTGACATTGGATGGTTTAGGTGTCCTGGAGGGCTGGTAGTTTGGCCCCGGTGATGCGTTGGCCAGACCGCACCACCCTCTGGAGAGCCTTGCGGGTGTGGGCAGTGCAGTTTCCGAACCAGGCGGTGATACAGACCGACAGGATGCCCTCAATTGTGCATCTGTAGACGTTTGTGAGGGTTTTAGGTGACAAGCCAAATTTCTTCAGCCTCCTGAGGTTGAAGAGGCACTGTTGCGCCTTCTTCACCAAGCTGTCTGTGTGGGTGGATCATTTCAGTTTGTCCGTGATGTGTACGCAGAGGAACTTAAAACGTTCCACCTTCTCCACTACTGTCCCGTCAATGCGGATAGGGGGGGGCGGGGTGCTCCCTTTGCTGTTTCCTGAAGTCCACGATCATCTCCTTTGTTTTGTTGACTTTGAGTGAGAGGTTATTTTCCTGGCACCACTCCCAGAGCTTCACCTCCTCCAGTCACATACATATCTTTATTTAGAGGCTTGTTGGTTGTTGAGTCAGGGGTAAATACTTATCAAATCAAGGTGTATTAGGGTTTTATTTTTCATTCATCTTCTACTTTGACATTATATAGTATTTTGTGTAGATCTTTGACAAGAAATTACAATTAAATCTGTTTTCATCCCACTTTGTAAAATAATAAAATGTGAAGAAACCCAAGTGGGTGAATACTTACGATACTCAACAATACCAATTACACCACTCGCTCAATCATACCACTTTAGGGTCTATATTTTTGGAAAAGTGGAAGTTATTTCAGAATATTTAGGACTCTTAGCTTCTACACCTGCATTGCTTGCTGTTTGGGGTTTTAGGCTGGGTTTCTGTACAGCACTTTGAGACATCAGCTGATTGATTACTTGGCCAACAACCTCTCCTGTGATAGCTAACAGTATTGGTCTGGATCTGGATGTGCTGATTCTCTCTCTCTCCTCCTCTCTCTCCTCCACTCTCTCTCTCCTCCTCTCTCTCCTCCTCTCTTTCTCTCTCCTCTCTTTCTCTCTCCTCTCTCCTCTCTTTCTCTCTCCTCTCTCTCTTGCTCCCATCTCTCTCCTCTCTCCTCCCCTCCCTCTCATCCCTCTCTCCTCTCTCTCTCCTCTCTCCCCTCTCCCTCTCTCTCCCCACTCTCTCCCCTCTCTCCTCTCTCCTCCCTCTCTTCTCTCCCCTCTCTCCCCTCTCTCCTCTCTCTGTAACAGGTAGTCCACTCCAGTTCTATGTGGACTATGTGAACAGTGGGAACATCAGTGCGTACGGGCCGGGCCTGATCCACGGGACCGTCAACAAATTTGCTGTCTTCACAGTCAACACCAAGGATGCAGGAGAGGGTAGGACACACACAAGCACATGCACTCATGGAAAACCAGCCAATCAACACACACGTAACACAATTAGTAGCAGTAAATTATAAATCAATCATAAGCACAATAAATATGAGCTGTGTTGGTTCACGAACAGAGCTGATGTGTATAATTTATATCTTGTATAACTTTTCTCTCTCCTGTGCGGGTAGGTGGTCTGTCGCTGGCCATGGAGGGTCCATCTAAAGCCGACATCAGCTGTGTGGATAACCAGGATGGAACATGCTCTGTGTCCTACCTGCCTGTCCTACCTGGACAGTACAGCATCCTGGTCAAATACAATGACAAACACATCCCAGGCAGCCCCTTCTCAGCCCACATCACAGGTAACACACACATCCCAGGCAGCCCCTTCTCAGCCCACATCACAGGTAACACACACATCCCAGGCAGCCCCTTCTCAGCCCACATCACAGGTAACACACACATCCCAGGCAGCCCCTTCTCAGCCCACATCACAGGTAACACACACATCCCAGGCAGCCCCTTCTCAGCCCACATCACAGGTAACACACACATCCCAGGCAGCCCCTTCTCAGCCCACATCACAGGTAACACACACATCCCAGGCAGCCCCTTCTCTGCCTGCATCACAGGTAACACACACATCCCAGGCAGCCCTTCTCAGCCCACATCACAGGTAACACACACATCCCAGGCAGCCCCTTCTCAGCCCACATCACAGGTAACACACACATCCCAGACAGCCCCTTCTCAGCACACATCACAGGTAACACACATCCCAGACAGCCCCTTCTCAGCCCACATCACAGGTAACACACACATCCCAGACAGCCCCTTCTCAGCACACATCACAGGTAACACACACATCCCAGACAGCCCCTTCTCAGCCCACATCACAGGTAACACACACATCCCAGGCAGCCCCTTCTCTGCCCACATCACAGGTAACACACACATCCCAGGCAGCCCCTTCTCAGCCCACATCACAGGTAACACACACATCCCAGGCAGCCCCTTCTCTGCCTGCATCACAGGTAACACACACATCCCAGACAGCCCCTTCTCAGCCCACATCACAGGTAACACACACATCCCAGACAGCCCCTTCTCTGCCTGCATCACAGGTAACACACACATCCCAGGCAGCCCCTTCTCAGCCCACATCACAGGTAACACACACATCCCAGGCAGCCCCTTCTCAGCCCACATCACAGGTAACACACACATCCCAGGCAGCCCCTTCTCAGCCCACATCACAGGTAACACACACATCCCAGGCAGCCCCTTCTCTGCCTGCATCACAGGTAACACACACATCCCAGGCAGCCCCTTCTCAGCCCACATCACAGGTAACACACTAATCCCAGGCAGCCCCTTCTCTGCCCACATCACAGGTAACACACACATCCCAGGCAGCCCCTTCTCTGCCTGCATCACAGGTAACACACTAATCCCAGGCAGCCCCTTCTCAGCCCATATCACAGGTAACACACACATCCCAGGCAGCCCCTTCTCAGCCCACATCACAGGTAACACACACATCCCAGGCAGCCCCTTCTCAGCCCACATCACAGGTAACACACACATCCCAGGCAGCCCCTTCTCTGCCTGCATCACAGGTAACACACACATCCCAGGCAGCCCCTTCTCTGCCTGCATCACAGGTAACACACTAATCCCAGGCAGCCCCTTCTCAGCCCATATCACAGGTAACACACACATCCCAGGCAGCCCCTTCTCAGCCCACATCACAGGTAACACACACATCCCAGGCAGCCCCTTCTCAGCCCACATCACAGGTAACACACACATCCCAGGCAGCCCCTTCTCTGCCTGCATCACAGGTAACACACACATCCCAGGCAGCCCCTTCTCTGCCTGCATCACAGGTAACACACACATCCCAGGCAGCCCCTTCTCAGCCCACATCACAGGTAACACACACATCCCAGGCAGCCCCTTCTCTGCCTGCATCACAGGTAACACACACATCCCAGGCAGCCCCTTCTCTGCCTGCATCACAGGTAACACACACATCCCAGGCAGCCCCTTCTCAGCCCACATCACAGGTAACACACACATCCCAGGCAGCCCCTTCTCTGCCTGCATCACAGGTAACACACACATCCCAGACAGCCCCTTCTCTGCCTGCATCACAGGTAACACACACATCCCAGGCAGCCCCTTCTCAGCCCACATCACAGGTAACACACACATCCCAGGCAGCCCCTTCTCAGCCCACATCACAGGTAACACACACATCCCAGGCAGCCCCTTCTCAGCCCACATCACAGGTAACACACACATCCCAGGCAGCCCCTTCTCTGCCTGCATCACAGGTAACACACACATCCCAGGCAGCCCCTTCTCAGCCCACATCACAGGTAACACACTAATCCCAGGCAGCCCCTTCTCTGCCCACATCACAGGTAACACACACATCCCAGGCAGCCCCTTCTCAGCCCACATCACAGGTAACACACACATCCCAGGCAGCCCCTTCTCAGCCCACATCACAGGTAACACACACATCCCAGGCAGCCCCTTCTCTGCCTGCATCACAGGTAACACACACATCCCAGGCAGCCCCTTCTCTGCCTGCATCACAGGTAACACACACATCCCAGGCAGCCCCTTCTCAGCCCACATCACAGGTAACACACACATCCCAGACAGCCCCTTCTCAGCCCACATCACAGGTAACACACACATCCCAGTCAGCCCCTTCTCAGCCCACATCACAGGTAACACACACATCCCAGGCAGCCCCTTCTCTGCCTGCATCACAGGTAACACACACATCCCAGGCAGCCCCTTCTCAGCCCACATCACAGGTAACACACACATCCCAGGCAGCCCCTTCTCAGCCCACATCACAGGTAACACACACATCCCAGGCAGCCCCTTCTCAGCCCACATCACAGGTAACACACACATCCCAGGCAGCCCCTTCTCAGCCCACATCACAGGTAACACACACATCCCAGGCAGCCCCTTCTCAGCCCACATCACAGGTAACACACACATCCCAGGCAGCCCCTTCTCAGCCCACATCACAGGTAACACACACATCCCAGGCAGCCCCTTCTCTGCCCACATCACAGGTAACACACACATCCCAGGCAGCCCCTTCTCTGTCTGCATCACAGGTAACACACACTAATCCCAGGCAGCCCCTTCTCAGCCTGCATCACAGGTAACACACACATCCCAGGCAGCCCCTTCTCTGCCCACATCACAGGTAACACACACATCCCAGGCAGCCCCTTCTCTGTCTGCATCACAGGTAACACACACATCCCAGGCAGCCCCTTCTCTGCCTGCATCACAGGTAACACACACATCCCAGGCAGCCCCTTCTCAGCCCACATCACAGGTAACACACTAATCCCAGGCAGCCCCTTCTCTGCCCACATCACAGGTAACACACACATCCCAGGCAGCCCCTTCTCAGCCCACATCACAGGTAACACACACATCCCAGGCAGCCCCTTCTCAGCCCACATCACAGGTAACACACACATCCCAGGCAGCCCCTTCTCTGCCTGCATCACAGGTAACACACACATCCCAGGCAGCCCCTTCTCTGCCTGCATCACAGGTAACACACACATCCCAGGCAGCCCCTTCTCAGCCCACATCACAGGTAACACACACATCCCAGGCAGCCCCTTCTCTGCCTGCATCACAGGTAACACACACATCCCAGGCAGCCCCTTCTCAGCCCACATCACAGGTAACACACACATCCCAGACAGCCCCTTCTCTGCCCACATCACAGGTAACACACACATCCCAGGCAGCCCCTTCTCTGCCTGCATCACAGGTAACACACACATCCCAGGCAGCCCCTTCTCTGCCTGCATCACAGGTAACACACACATCCCAGGCAGCCCCTTCTCAGCCCACATCACAGGTAACACACTAATCCCAGGCAGCCCCTTCTCTGCCCACATCACAGGTAACACACACATCCCAGGCAGCCCCTTCTCAGCCCACATCACAGGTAACACACACATCCCAGGCAGCCCCTTCTCAGCCCACATCACAGGTAACACACACATCCCAGGCAGCCCCTTCTCTGCCTGCATCACAGGTAACACACACATCCCAGGCAGCCCCTTCTCTGCCTGCATCACAGGTAACACACACATCCCAGGCAGCCCCTTCTCTGCCCACATCACAGGTAACACACACATCCCAGGCAGCCCCTTCTCAGCCCACATCACAGGTAACACACACATCCCAGGCAGCCCCTTCTCAGCCCACATCACAGGTAACACACACATCCCAGGCAGCCCCTTCTCTGCCTGCATCACAGGTAACACACACATCCCAGGCAGCCCCTTCTCTGCCTGCATCACAGGTAACACACACATCCCAGGCAGCCCCTTCTCAGCCCGCATCACAGGTAACACACACATCCCAGGCAGCCCCTTCTCAGCCCACATCACAGGTAACACACACATCCCAGGCAGCCCCTTCTCTGCCTGCATCACAGGTAACACACTAATCCCAGGCAGCCCCTTCTCTGCCTGCATCACAGGTAACACACACATCCCAGGCAGCCCCTTCTCAGCCCACATCACAGGTAACACACACATCCCAGGCAACCCCTTCTCAGCCCACATCACAGGTAACACACACATCCCAGGCAGCCCCTTCTCTGCCTGCATCACAGGTAACACACACATCCCAGGCAGCCCCTTCTCTGCCTGCATCACAGGTAACACACACATCCCAGGCAGCCCCTTCTCTGCCTGCATCACAGGTAACACACACATCCCAGGCAGCCCCTTCTCTGCCTGCATCACAGGTAACACACACATCCCAGGCAGCCCCTTCTCTGCCTGCATCACAGGTAACACACACATCCCAGGCAGCCCCTTCTCTGCCTGCATCACAGGTAACACACACATCCCAGGCAGCCCCTTCTCAGCCCACATCACAGGTAACACACACATCCCAGGCAGCCCCTTCTCTGCCTGCATCACAGGTAACACACACATCCCAGGCAGCCCCTTCTCTGCCTGCATCACAGGTAACACACACATCCCAGGCAGCCCCTTCTCTGCCTGCATCACAGGTAACACACACATCCCAGGCAGCCCCTTCTCAGCCCACATCACAGGTAACACACACATCCCAGGCAGCCCCTTCTCTGCCTGCATCACAGGTAACACACACATCCCAGGCAGCCCCTTCTCAGCCCACATCACAGGTAACACACACATCCCAGGCAGCCCCTTCTCAGCCCACATCACAGGTAACACACACATCCCAGGCAGCCCCTTCTCTGCCTGCATCACAGGTAACACACACATCCCAGGCAGCCCCTTCTCAGCCCACATCACAGGTAACACACACATCCCAGACAGCCCCTTCTCAGCCCACATCACAGGTAACACACACATCCCAGGCAGCCCCTTCTCAGCCCACATCACAGGTAACACACACATCCCAGGCAGCCCCTTCTCTGCCTGCATCACAGGTAACACACACATCCCAGACAGCCCCTTCTCAGCCCACATCACAGGTAACACACACATCCCAGGCAGCCCCTTCTCAGCCCACATCACAGGTAACACATCCTTTAAGGTGTATGTGAGAAATGGGGACATGATAAAGTGTGGATATCATGGGTGTACAAAATAGCCTTGTGTGGACTCTAAAAAACATTTCAATTGACCCCCCTGCCCTGTCTGTCTCTCAGTGACGGCTCTGCTGCTGACATCCCATAATGATAATATTCTCTCTGTCTCCTAGGTGATGACTCTATGAGGATGTCCCATCTGAAGGTGGGCTCTGCTGCTGACATCCCATAATGATAATATTATCTCTGTCTCCTAGGAGATGACTCTATGAGGATGTCCCATCTGAAGGTGGGCTCTGCTGCTGACATCCCATAATGATAATATTCTCTCTGTCTCTCTGTCTCCAAGGTGATGACTCTATGAGGATGTCCCATCTGAAGGTGGGCTCTGCTGCTGACATCCCATAATGACAATATTCTCTCTGTCTCCTAGGAGATGACTCTATGAGGATGTCCCATCTGAAGGTGGGCTCTGCTGCTGACATCCCATAATGACAATATTCTCTCTGTCTCCTAGGAGATGACTCTATGAGGATGTCCCATCTGAAGGTGGGCTCTGCTGCTGACATCCCATAATGATAATATGCTCTCTGTCTCCTAGGAGATGACTCTATGAGGATGTCCCATCTGAAGGTGGGCTCTGCTGCTGACATCCCATAATGATAATATTCTCTCTGTCTCCTAGGAGATGACTCTATGAGGATGTCCCATCTGAAGGTGGGCTCTGCTGCTGACATCCCATAATGATAATATTATCTCTGTCTCCTAGGTGATGACTCTATGAGGATGTCCCATCTGAAGGTGGGCTCTGCTGCTGACATCCCATAATGATAATATTATCTCTGTCTCCTAGGTGATGACTCTATGAGGATGTCCCATCTGAAGGTGGGCTCTGCTGCTGACATCCCATTGGACATTGGAGAGCTGGACCTGAGTCAGCTGACTGCTTCTCTGACCGCGCCCTCAGGCCAGGAGGAACCCTGCCATCTCAAGATGCTCCACAATGGACACGTCGGTCAGTGTGTGTGCATGTGTTGGGGCACATGGTGTGTGTTCCTCTGTTAAACAGAAACAGCCTATCAACTGTCATTTGTCTGATTGAAAATGCCTCAGCCATAAGAGGCCAACTATAAAAATACAATAAAGTCTACCGACAGATTGTGGTCCTCATTCTCAGATGCTCCACTGACTAACTCTCCTGCTCCAGGCATCTCATTTGTTCCCACGGAGATTGGACAGCACCTGGTGAACATCAAGAAAAACAGACACCATATTCCCAGCAGCCCAATCACTGTGATGATCAGCCAATCAGGGATCGGCGACGCCAGCCGGGTGCGTGTGACTGGCCAGGGCCTCAGCGAGGCCAAAACCTTCGAACCTGCTGAGTTCATCATCGACACACGCGAAGCAGGTCAGTGATGGTGTTTGGTGAGTTCATCGACACACACGAAGCAGGTCAGTGATGGTGTGTGTTTGGTGAGTTCATCGACACACACGAAGCAGGTCAGTGATGGTGTGTGTTTGGTGAGTTCATCGACACACACAAAGCAGGTCAGTGATGGTGTTTGGTGAGTTCATCGACACACACGAAGCAGGTCAGTGATGTAGTGTTTGGTGAGTTCATCGACACACACGAAGCAGGTCAGTGATGGTGTGTGTTTGGTGAGTTCATCGACACACACAAAGCAGGTCAGTGATGGTGTTTGGTGAGTTCATCGACACACACGAAGCAGGTCAGTGATGTAGTGTGTTTGGTGAGTTCATCGACACACACGAAGCAGGTCAGTGATGTAGTGTGTTTGGTGAGTTCATCGACACACACGAAGCAGGTCAGTGATGGTGTGTGTTTGGTGAGTTCATCGACACACACAAAGCAGGTCAGTGATTGTGTTTGGTGAGTTCACCGACACACACGAAGCAGGTCAGTGATGGTGTGTGTTTGGTGAGTTCATCGACACACACGAAGCAGGTCAGTGATGGTGTGTGTTTGGTGAGTTCATCGACACACACGAAGCAGGTCAGTGATGGTGTGTGTTTGGTGAGTTCATCGACACACACAAAGCAGGTCAGTGATGGTGTTTGGTGAGTTCATCGACACACACGAAGCAGGTCAGTGATGGTGTTTGGTGAGTTCATCATCGACACACACGAAGCAGGTCAGTGATGGTGTTTGGTGAGTTCATCAACACACACGAAGCAGGTCAGTGATGGTGTTTGGTGAGTTCATCGACACACACGAAGCAGGTCAGTGATGGTGTGTGTTTGGTGAGTTCATCGACACACACAAAGCAGGTCAGTGATGGTGTTTGGTGAGTTCATCGACACACACAAAGCAGGTCAGTGATGGTGTTTGGTGAGTTCATCGACACACACAAAGCAGGTCAGTGATGGTGTTTGGTGAGTTCATCGACACACACAAAGCAGGTCAGTGATGGTGTTTGGTGAGTTCATCGACACACACAAAGCAGGTCAGTGATGGTGTTTGGTGAGTTCATCGACACACACGAAGCAGGTCAGTGATGGTGTTTGGTGAGTTCATCGACACACACGAAGCAGGTCAGTGATGGTGTTTGGTGAGTTCATCGACACACACAAAGCAGGTCAGTGATGGTGTTTGGTGAGTTCATCGACACACACAAAGCAGGTCAGTGATGGTGTTTGGTGAGTTCATCGACACACACGAAGCAGGTCAGTGATGGTGTTTGGTGAGTTCATCGACACACACAAAGCAGGTCAGTGATGGTGTTTGGTGAGTTCATCGACACACACAAAGCAGGTCAGTGATGGTGTTTGGTGAGTTCATCGACACACACAAAGCAGGTCAGTGATGGTGTTTGGTGAGTTCATCGACACACACGAAGCAGGTCAGTGATGGTGTTTGGTGAGTTTACCATCTGCTGATCTGTCCTTATCAGCCATCTAATTAATGTGTTTGAGAGGTGCAATATACACTTGGCACTTAAATCTCACTGGGTTGATTGCTTTCATTTTACTCTTGCGTCTCTATCCCACTTTTGGTTGTGCCATTCATTTTTTCCCGCGAAAACGTTTGTAGTGACGTCTCAAACACACTCCAGTAATTGCAGAAATGGGCTCAATGGAATACAAAGATTTTCCGGTGCATCTGTCAGAACGCCACTTCTTAGTTGGGGATTTAACTAACGTCACAACAAAGAGAAACATTAACTTTAGATTTTTTTGATTGAAAAATGTTTCAATTTTACGTGTTGATTTTAAATTGTCTGGGTGTCCTTCTCTTGATACACTTTATACAAGAGAACTTGACCCCAACAGTAATGAGTAAATATAGCTGCGAGCAGCAATGATCGGGGTTCACAGAATGACAGAAAGGACACAATATCAACAAAGCAACACTATCATGTCGGACATATGTGACCCGATTCAGGAGGCGTATGTCCCAAGTTACAACTTCACAGGCTGTTTGAACGTAAAAAAAAATGTTTTTATCAAAATGCGTTTTTTGGCAGAAATGCCTTCTTGGACATGTGAACTTTCTTGTGCCTTAATATCAAACTTATATGCCATCTGTAAATACAAATAAAATTGTTAAATTACAAGCCTAGTTGGTTTAGCCATAGAAAAAGTGAGCAACCTTTCCGTTAGCCATGAGTTGCTGAGATAATGTATGGGCTGGACATGCCGAGAGATGAGTTTGGATTGGTCTGCCATATGGCATGCATCTGTCTATTGGAGCTGGTCAATATGTTTAGGTAATCATGTCAAACGCGGCTTTTTTATGTATTGTGTATTAAAACTGCATAAACCTAACGTCAAGATAAAGTCTACTGTTAGCTAGCTAAGGTTAGCTGGCTGGCTCGCTAGTTAATGTTATGTCTATGCTCTCCACTTTCTGGAGGAGTGAGTTTTGAAATAAGTGGAATTCAAGTATGATAGCTAAGGAGATGGAGAAAACACCAGTCTGGATTACATCGTAAAACTAAGGGCAACCATGCATGGTATGAGACAGGAGACGTGTCAAACCATGATGTAAGATAGTCTAGCTAGCTGCATTTTCAGATATTACACAGTTCTAATTTTGACAGAATGTGGTTTAATTTCAAGTGTACTGTTAGCTAGCTAACGATAGCTGGCTGGGTTGCTAGCTAACGTTGGGTATGATCTTACTCTTCGTATCTCAGATACATTCGCTTGACTAGTTAAAGCCGTAGAACCTGGTTGGTTCATATAGGGTAGTAACCAACTGAGTTGGGATTATGGTCCATTGTTTAGCTAGCTAGCTACAAGTCTTAACAAAATACTCCACTCTAATTTTGACAAAGTATTTTAATTTCAAGTTAGTGTTCTGTGAGCTAACAAGCTAATGTTAGCTGGCTGGCTCGCTAACTAACGTTAGTCATGCGTTGGGATTCATTGTTTTGTAGCTATCAAGCTACATTTCTTTTTTCTTTTTTTGTTGAATTTTACCCGTTTTTTTTCTACCCAATTTCATGGTATCCAATTTTTTAGTAGCTACTATCTTGTCTCATCGCTACAACTCCCGTACGGGCTCGGGAGCGACGAAGGTTGAAAGTCATGCGTCCTCCGATACACAACCCAACACAGCGCCATTCAACCCGGAAGCCAGCCGCACCAATGTGTCGGAGGAAACACCATGCACCTGGCAACCTTGGTTAGCGCACACTGTGCCCGGCCCGCCACAGGAGTCGCTGGTGCGCGATGAGACAAGGATTTCCCTACCGGCCAAACCCTCCCTAACACGGACGACGCTAGGCCAATTGTGCGTCGCCCAACGGACATCCCGGTCGCGGCCGGTTACGACAGAGCCTGGGTGCGAACCCAGAGTCTCTGGTGACACAGCTGGTGCTGCAGTAAAGCGCCCTTAACCACTGCGCCACCCGGGGGGATAGCTACATTTCTTAACCTGTAGTGATCCGTTAATGGGACCGTGGTCATCATCTGACACTAATTAGTATAACGCAACGGACATCAATCTTCCGAGAAAATATTCCTATTCATGAAAATCTTGTGATTTTCATGAATAGGAATATTTTCTAGTAATATTTATGTCCGTTGCGTTTTACTGCAGCACCAGCTGTGTCACCAGAGACTCTGGGTTCGCGCCCAGAAATATATTGGAACACAGTTTAGCCTTTTGTTAATCACCCTGTCATCTCAGATTTTCAAAATATGCTTATACAGCCAAAGCTAGACAAGCATTTGTGTAAGTTTATCGATAGCCTAGCATAGCATTATGCCTTGCTAGCAGCAGGCAACCTTGTCACGAAAATCAGAAAAGCAATCAAATTAAATCGTTTACCTTTGTTTTCACTCACGAGACTCCCAGGTAGATAGCCAAAGTTCATTTTTTCCCAAAAGATTATTTTTGTAGGCGAAATAGCTCCATTTGTTCTTCACGTTTGGCTGAGAAATCGACGAGATATTGCGGTCACGACCACACCGAAAAATATTCCAAATTAGCTCCATAATATCGACAGAAACATGGCAAAATTTGTTTAGAATCAATCCTCAAGGTGTTTTTCAAATATCTATGCGATAATATATCAACCGGGACTGTCATGTCTTGTTATGTCTGTTCCTGTCCTTTCTCTTCACTCTCTCTCTCTGCTGGTCTTTTTAGGTTACCTTCTCTGTCTCTCATTCTTCAGCTGTTCTACATCTCCTCTAACTAGCTCATTCACTCTTTCACACCTGTTCTCTCTTCCCCCTCTGATTAGGTCTCTATTTCTTTCTCTGTTCCTGCTACTTTCAGTGTCTGATTCTTGTTTGTGTTTTTTGATGCCAGAAGCAAGCTGTCGTCTCGTTTGCTTCCACCTTGTCCTGTCCTGTCGAAGTCTGCCTGGCAGGTGCATCCTGCACTATACTAACGTTCTTTTTGTTCCGCTGACAACGTTGGAAGAGGATTTATGCCATTCCTGTTTTTCATTAAAGAACTCTGTTTTCTGTTAAAACCGCTTTTGGGTCTTCACTCAAGTTCATAACAGGGACAATTGGTTTCTCAGTAGAAGCGATTGGAATAATGGCTATCTCTGTACTTTATCATTTTTAACTTGTTCACGCTACACGTTCCCCAAGGACACCCGCCCCCCCCACCCCCTCAACTCAAAAAGTGGCGCACAGAATGCAAAAATATTCTTAGAAATATTTAACCTCCACACATTAACAAGTCCAATAGCTCAAATGAAAGATATACACCTTGTTCATCTACCCAGCGAGTCAGATTTCTAAAATGTTTTACAGCGAAAACATAGCACATATGTATGTCAAACCACCACAAAGACACAGACGATATGTAGCCATTTTGTCGAACAAAAGATGCAATCACAAACGCAGGATTAAAAGAAAAAAATTCACTAACCTTTTGAAAATCTTCATCAGATGACAGTAATAGGACATGACCAGCTAGACCAGCTGACTGACCAGCTAGATCTAGATCGTTTATGTTTTTTTTCAAGAATATGCAATTTATATCCATAAATCTCTGTTTACATTGACGCCATGTTCAGAAAATGCAAAAAAATGTCCGGAGAAATTATAGATGATAACGCCAGATACCAGCAATACACATCATAAACTTTTACTAAATATACATGTTCTACATATAGTTAGAAAGATACACTACTTCTTAATGCAATCGCTTTGTCACATTTCTATTTAACGTTACAGAAATCGTTAACTATTCAATAATCTGAGACGGCGCTCAGACGTAAGCAATATGTCTCCGCTATGTTGGAGTCGACAGAAACACAAAATTACAACATAAATATTCCCTTACCTTTGATGGTCTTCGATCAGAATGTAGTGGAAGGAGTCATACTTACCCAAAACAGTGTTTGGTTTCAAGTGTCTGAGTCTGTCCATCGAGGGCCCCAGTAAGGTGGACATTAACATTGTGTCTGTGTGTAGGCTATGGGTGTCTGAGTCTGTCCATCGAGGGCCCCAGTAAGGTGGACATTAACACTGAGGACCAGGAGGATGGCACCTGTAAGGTCACCTACTGCCCTACGGAACCAGGAAACTACATCATCAGCATCAAGTTCACTGACCAGCACGTACCAGGTAATATATAATAATATAGTACATAATAAAGTCGTTGATTCTCTTGAATAATATTATAAATTGTGTATCTGAACAATTTAAATAAGTGTGTGTATATGTGTTTGTGTAGGGAGTGCGTTCACGGTGAAGGTGACAGGAGAAGGGAGGATGAAGGAGAGCATCACCAGGAAGAAGAGGGCAGCATCTGTTGCTAATGTGGGCAGCCAGTGTGACCTCAGCCTCAAGATCCCAGGTATGGGGATTCCAATTTACTGGATAGCAAAAATAGTGATGTAGGTATCATTTTCCGGTATCGTGCTTCATTTTATTTTTTATTTAACTAGGCAAGTCAGTTAAGAACAAATTCTTATTTTCAATGATGGCCTAGGAACAGTGAGTTAACTGCCTTGTTCAGGGGCAGAACAACAGATTTGTACCTTGTCAGCTCGGGGATTCGATTGCAACCTTTCAGTTACTAGTCCAACGCTCAAACCACTAGGCTACGCTGCTGCCCCGATGATGGGATGACAGAGCTCTGCTTAATGATGGGATGACAGAGCTCTGCTTAATGATGGGATGGCAGAGCTCTGCTTAATGATGGGATGACAGAGCTTTGCTTAATGATGGGATGACAGAGCTCTGCTTAATGATGGGATGGCAGAGCTCTGCTTAATGATGGGATGGCAGAGCTCTGCTTAATGATGGGATGACAGAGCTCTGCTTAATGATGGGATGACAGAGCTTTGCTTAATGATGGGATGGCAGAGCTCTGCTTAATGATGGGATGACAGAGCTCTGCTTAATGATGGGATGGCAGAGCTCTGCTTAATGATGGGATGACAGAGCTCTGCTTAATGATGGGATGACAGAGCTCTGCTTAATGATGGGATGACAGAGCTCTGCTTAATGATGGGATGGCAGAGCTCTGCTTAATGATGGGATGGCAGAGTTCTGCTTAATGATGGGATGGCAGAGCTCTGCTTAATGATGGGATGACAGAGCTCTGCTTAATTACACCTACAAAAAATACATTTTACTACAGAATGTGGAGAATGAACAGAGTACATCTTCTGGACCTGAAATATATTAAATACAGAAATGAAAAAAATGACAACCTTTTACCATTACAAATGTAGACGTAGAGGACAGAGAAAAGCCGACCCCCAATATAATTGGGGATGCCTTTAAGGTATACATTAGGAGAACAATAATCTCATACTCAGCAATAGTTAAATCTCTTTTAGAAATTACAATTAAAAAAAAAAAAATCACTATCTTAGAAAAATACCACAAAGAATATTTACAAGGTAAAGAAGAACAGGTCTGAATTTAAGCAGGAATACAATCTTTGACTTTTGAAGAGAGACAACAAAACAGGTTCAACTCAAATAAAGCATACTAGTTCATGCCAAATAAACCCGGTAGACATCTCACAGCTCTCACAAAACTAATTCATGCTAAACCAGTTATAATGTTAAAAGACAAAGATACAAAATCAGCAATTAGAAACAACAGTGAGATTAATGATGATGTTAACAGCTTCTATGTATAGAAATCAGAATTAAACAACAGTGAGATTAATGACAATGTTAACAGCTTCTATGAAAATGTATGGAAATCAGAATTAAACAACAGTGAGATTAATGACAATGTTAAAAGCTTCTATGAAAATTATATCAGAAATAAACAACAGTTGAACGGATCCTATAGCCTTCTTAGACCCAGCAGTTGTTATTAAAAATAGAGAAGAAATATTAGATACTGTTAACTTTAGCACGGAGAAAAGCACCAGGAATGGCTTTCCCATAGAATTCTAGTCAATATTTTGGGACAAAGTAGCCCCCTGTCAGGTATACTCCGTCTCCGGCCTCTAGGTCACCATCGTCTCGCGCACTTGCGCTCCATGACACTCACCTGGACTCCATTACCTCCTTGATTATCTTCTCTATATCTGTCACCCACCTGGACTCCATTACCTCCTTGATTATCTTCCCTCTTTCTGTCACTCCCCTTGGCTCTTTCCTCAGGTGTTATTGACCTGTTTTCAAGTTGGTGCGTTGTTTGTGTTGTGTTTATTTTTAAATGTATTTATTGAAACACTCACTCCCTGAACTTGCTTCCGTACTCTCAGTGCACTCGTTACACCCCCCTATTTACACAAATGACAAACACACATTTCATTCAATTCAGTACTTCCTATTTCCATCTATCAAACAGTTATTTCAGTTACTGTATATTAACTTCTTGCGTCGAGCAATCCCGGATCCGGGATCCTATTTATAGCCTCAAGCTCATTAGCATAATGCAACGTTAACTATTCATGAAAATCGCAAATGAAATGTAATAAATATATTTGCTCTCAAGCTTAGCCTTTTCTTAACAACACTGTCATCTCAGATTTTCAAAATATGCTTTTCAACCATAGCAAAACAAGCTTTTGTGTAAGAGTATTGATAGCTAGCATAGCATTTAGCGTAGCATTTAGCGGGCAACATTTTCACAAAAACCAGAAAAGCATTCAAATAAAATCATTTACCTTTGAAGAACTTCGGATGTTTTCAATGAGGAGACTCTCAGTTAGATAGCAAATGTTGTGTAGGAGAAAAATGCTCCGTTTTGTACATCACTTTTGGCTACCAAAAAACCACGAAAATTCAGTCACCAAAACGCCAAACTTTTTTCCAAATTAACTCCATAATATCGACTGAAACATGACAAACGTTGTTTAGAATCAATCCACAAGGTGTTTTTCACATATCTCTTCATTGATATATCGTTCGTGGAAGTCTGCTTTCTTCTCTGAATTAAATGGAAAAATACTTGCAGCTGGGGTTTACGTACCAATTTCGGGTGGACACCTGGTGGACACCTGGTAAATGTGGTCTCTTATGGTCAATCTTCCAATGATATGCCTACAAATACGTCACAATGCTGCAGACACCTTGGGGAAACGGCAGAAATTGTGGGCTCTCTCCTTGCGCATTCACAGCCATATAAGGAGACATTGGAAAACAGTGCTTCAAAGATTTTGCTAATTTCCTGTTTGAAGTTTCATCTTGGTTTCGCCTGCGCATTCACAGCCATATAAGGAGACATTGGAAAACAGCGCTTCAAAGATTTTGCTAATTTCCTGTTTGAAGTTTCATCTTGGTTTCGCCTGTAGCATCAGTACTGTGGCACTCACAGATAATATCTTTGCAGTTTTGGAAACGTCAGTGTTTTCTTTCCAAAGCTGTCAATTATATGCATAGTCGAGCATCTTTTTGTGACAAAATATCTTGTTTAAACGGGAACGTTTTTTTATCCAAAAATGAAATACTGCCCCTAGAGTTCAAAGAGGTTAACACCAGGAGAATCTGGAGTCCCCTGCTGATTATAGTCCCATACATTTAATAAATTGTGACAATAAATAATATCAACGCTTATAAACAATATACAGTCAAAAGTCTGACCAGACATGATACATATCAATCAAACAGGGTTTATTAAAAAATAGACACTAACACATACAATAACATATTTTACTTAAATACAATAAACAAAAAAAGAAGATATAGATTCATCAATAATAGTTGTTGATGCTGAAAAGTCTTGAATGGCCTTTTCTATTCAAAACCTTGGAAGCTTTCAACTTTCTAGCCGCAATTAGAAATGTTATTAAAAATATTATATACATGTCCTATAGCAAAAATATACACAGATAATGCAATATCTAATGAAATTGCTTTAGAATGGGGAACAAGACGGGGATGTCCCCTCTCCCCCCTCCTGATTGCACTGGCATTGAATCGCTTGCAGAAAGAATTAGACAGGACCCAAACGTAACAGGTATCAGTATTGGTAAACAGATGATCTCCTAATATATCTGACCAGTATTGAAAACATTTCCAGAATAATAAAATGTCTTAGGTTATATAATATATGTGGAAAACCGAAGTAATGGCAATTGAAAAAAAATAATAACTCATGATGTACAGCAATACTTTAAATGGACCACAACAAATATTAAATACTTAGAATGATTTACAAGTGTTAACAAACAAATATACACTGAACAAAAATAAAAATGTAAATCGTGAAGTGTTGGTCCCATGTTTCACGAACTGAAATAAAACATCCCAGAAATGTTCCACTTGCCCTCAGAACAGCCTCAATTCATCGAGGCATGGACTCGACAAGGTGTCGAAAGCTTTCCACAGGGATGTTGTCTCCAATGTTTTCCACAGTTGTGTCAGGTTGACTGGATGTCCTTTGGGTGGTGGGCCATTCTTAATACACACGGGAAACTGTTGAGTGTGGAAAAACCCAGCAGTGTTGCAGTTCTTTACACAAACTAGTGCGCCTGGCACCTTCTACCATACCTCATTCAAAGGCACTTAAATATTTTGTCTTGCCCATTCACTATCTGAATGGCACACATACACAATCCATACCTCAATTGTCTCAAGGCTTAAAACACAACCCAATGGAACAATCCCTGGATAACTTTTCAGAATTCAACGATAAATTGGTCCACATGGAAAACTAAAGGCATAGAAACCGTAAATTACTTGATAATAGGAAATACAATTATTTCCATGGCAGAATTAAAAAGTAATTTCAGACTGACCAAATACATGAAACTTAAAAGTTACATATCTATTTGAAGTCTTTTGGACATCATAGCAACCTTGAGGAAATGTCTATTTGAAGTCTTTTGGACATCATAGCAACCTTGAGGGAATCTTATTTGAGTCAGAAAAGGATGTTCATAATGATAAGGAAGATATACAAAACCTTGCAGCGAGCATATCACACTGACGGTCTCTTTGAAAAAAATATGAACTATTGGAACCAAGATTGAAAAAGAACTGATTATTGGCACAAGATGGAGGGAAAGTTGGAGCATAACTAACAAAAATACAGTTAACAAAGATATACGTTTAATTCAGTATAAACTAATGTATATCATTTATTACACGAGAAGAAATTCACAAAATCTACAGCACTAAGGCAGAGTCATGTCTTTAGTGTAAAACTAACAATTAGTCAATAATCCATGCTTACTGGGAATGCTATAATGTCTGGAAGTTGTGGGCCGAGCTAAACTGTTGTCAACTTTGTAAACATACTTTTAACCTGCCTGTCTGCATATTTTAAGACATGACATGTAATGAGATACCCAATGGGCTGGACAATTCATATTTCAAGACATGACATATATTTTTTTGAAAATTGTATTTCACCTTTATTTAACCAGGTAAGCTAGTTGAGAACAAGTTCTCATTTACAACTGCGACATTGCCAATTTAAAGCAATGCAGTGCGACAGAAACAACACCACATAGATACACATGGAATAAACAAACATACAGTCAATAACACAATAGAAAAATAGAAAGTCTATATACAGTGTGTGCAAATGGCATGAGGAGGTGAGGCAATAAATAGGCCATAGTAGCAAAGTAAGGTAGGTAGATTGGGTGGGCTAGGTAGATTGGGTGGGCTATTTACAGATGGGCTATGTACAGCTGCAGTGATCGGTTAGCTGCTCAGATAGCTGATGTTTAAAGTTAGTGAGGGAAATGTAAGTCTCCAGCTTCAGTGATTTTTGCAACTTGTTCCAGTCACTGGCAGCAGAGAACTGGATGGAAAGGCAGCCAAAGGAGGTGTTGGCTTTGATGATGACCAGTGAGATATACCTGCTGGAGCGCGTGCTACGGGTGGGTGTTGTTATCATGACCAGTGAGCTGAGATAAGGCGGAGCTTTACCTAGCATAGACTTATAGATGACCTGGAGCCAGTGGGTCTGCAAACGAATTTGTAGTGAGGGCCAGAGCATACAGGTCGCAGAGCATACTAGAGCATACAGGTCACAGTGGTGGGTGGTATAAGGCGCTTTGGTAACAAAACGGATGGCACTGTGATAGACTGCATCCAATTTGCTGAGTAGAGTATTGGAAGCTATTTTGGAGGTGACATTGCCGAAGTCGAGGATCGGTAGGATAGTCCGTTTTACAAGGGTACGTTTGACGGCGTGACTGGAGGAGGCTTTGTTGCGAAATAGAAAGCTGATTCTAGATTTGATTTTGGATTGGAGATGTTTGATATGAGTCTGGAAGGAGAGTTTACAGTCTAGCCAGACACCTAGGTCTTTGTAGTTGTCCACGTGTTCTAGGTCAGATCCATCGAGAGTAGTGATGCTAGTCGGGCGTGCCGGTGCAGGCAGCGAACGGTTGAAAAGCATGCATTTGGTTTTGCTAGCATTTAAGAGCAGTTAGTGGCCACAGAAGGAGTCTTGTATGGCATTGAAGCTCATTTGGAGGTTAGTTGTGTCCAAAGAAGGGCCATATGTATGCAAAATGGTGTTGTCTGGTAGTGGTGGATCAAAGAATCACCAGCAGCAAGAGCGACATCGTTGATGTATACAGAGAATTGAACCCTGTGGCACCCCCATAGAAACTGCCAGAGGTCTGGAGAACAGGTAACTCCGATTTAACACACTGAACTCTGTCTGAGAAGTAGTTGGTGAACCAGTCATTTGAGAAACCAAGGCTCTTGAGTCTGACGATAAGAATACGGTAATTGACAGAGTTGAAAGCCTTGGCCAGGTTGATGAAGACGGCTGCACAGTACTGTCTTTTACCGATGGTGGTAATGATATTGTTTAGGACCTTTAGCGTGGCTGAGGTGCACCCGTGACCAGCTCGGAAACCGGATTGCACAGCGGAGAAGGTACTGTTTGATTTGAAATGGTCTGTAATCTGTTTATTAACTTGGCTTTCAAAGACTTTAGAGAGGCAGGGCAGGATGGATATCGGTCTATAAAAGTTTGGGTCTAGAGTGTTACCCCCTTTGAAGAGGGGGATGCGTTCCAATCTTTAAAGAGAGGTTGAACAGACTGGTAATAAGGGTTACAACAATGGCGGCGGTTAATTTTAGAGGGGTGTAATGATTCAATCGTCAGACATGACATATGGGGTTGTAATGAGATACCCAATCGGCTGGAAGATTCTCTTCTCAAAATTTTCGACTAAAAACTTAAATATTCCACCATCATTAACACACAAGAATTGTGTGATTTTATTATTTCAATATTGAAATAGTATGGGCGACCGATTGAAAACAAATTGGAACAATTTAAGGCCAAGTGATGGGATGGAGGTGTGTCCAGGTACCAGGGATGGAGGTGTGACCAGGTACGAGGGATGGAGGTGTGACCAGGTACTAGGGATGGAGGTGTGACCAGGTACTAGGGATGGAGGTGTGACTAGGCACTAGGGATGGAGGTGTGACCAGCTACTAGAGATGGAGGTGTGACCAGCTACTAGAGATGGAGGTGTGACCAGGTACTAGGGATGGAGGTTTGACTAGGTACTAGGGATGGAGGTGTGAAACCCGGTACTAGGGATGGAGGTGTGACCAGGTACTAGGAATGGAGGTGTGACCAGGAACCAGGAATGGAGGTGTGACCAGGTAATAGGGATGGAGGTGTGACCAGGTACTAGGATGGAGGTGTGACCAGGTACTAGGGATGGAGGTGTGACACGAGATGGAGGTGTGACTCGGGATGGAGGTGTGACTAGGGATGGAGGTGTGACTAGGGATGGAGGTGTGACTAGGGATGGAGGTGTGACCAGGTACTAGGGATGGAGGTGTGACCAGGAACCAGGAATGGAGGTGTGACCAGGTAATAGGGATGGAGGTGTGACCAGGTACTAGGGATGGAGGTGTGACCAGGTACTAGGATGGAGGTGTGACCAGGTACTAGGGATGGAGGTGTGATAAGGGATGGAGGTGTGACCGGGTACTAGTGATGGAGGTGTAACCAGGTGCTAGGGATGGAGGTGTGACCAGGTACTAGGGAAGGAGGTGTGACCAGGTACTAGGGATGTAGGTGTGAACAGGTACTTGGGATGGAGGTGTGACTAGGTACTTGGGATGGAGGTGTGACTAGGTTCTAGGGATGGAGGTGTGACCAGGTTCTAGGGATGGAGGTGTGACCAGGTACTAGGGATGGAGGTGTGACAAGGGATGGAGGTGTGACCAGGTACTAGGGATGGAGGTGTGACCAGGAACCAGGAATGGAGGTTTGACCAGGTAATAGGGATGGAGGTGAGATGAGGGATGGAGGTGTGACCAGGTACTAGGATGGAGGTGTGACCAGGCACTAGGGATGGAGGTGTGACCAGGCACTAGGGATGGAGGTGTGACCAGGTACTAGGGACGGAGGTGTGACCAGGTACTAGGGATGGAGGTGTGACCAGGTACTAGGGATGGAGGTGTGACCAGGTACTAGGGATGGAGGTGTGACTAGGGATGGAGGTGTGACCAGGTACTAGGGAAGGCGGTGTGACCAGGTACTAGGGATGGAGGTGTGAACATGTACTAGAGGAGGAAGGTGTGACCAGGTACTAGGGATGGAGGTGTGACCAGGTACTAGGGATGGAGGTGTGACCAGGTACTAGGGATGGAGGTGTGACCAGGAACCAGGAATGGAGGTGTGACCAGGTAATAGGGATGGAGGTGTGATGAGGGATGGAGGTGTGACCAGGTACTAGGATGGAGGTGTGACCAGGTACTAGGGATGGAGGTGTGACCAGGTACTAGGGATGGAGGTGTGACCAGGTACTAGGGATGGAGGTGTGACCAGGTACTAGGGATGGAGGTGTGACCAGGTACTAGGGATGGAGGTGTGACCAGGTATTAGGGATGGAGGTGTGACCGGGTATTAGGGATGGAGTTGTGACCAGGTTCTACGGATTAAGGTGTGACCAGGTACACAGGATGGAGGTTGTGATGAGGGATGGAGGTGTGACCGGGTACTAGGGATGGAGGTGTGACCAGGTACTAGGGATGGAGGTGTGACCAGGAACCAGGAATGGAGGTGTGACCAGGTAATAGGGATGGAGGTGTGATGAGGGATGGAGGTGTGACCAGGTACTAGGGATGGAGGTGTGACCAGGTACTAGGGATGGAGGTGTGACCAGGTTTTAGGGATTGAGGTGTGACCAGGTACTCGGGATGGAGGTGTGACCGGGTACTAGGGATGGAGGTGTGACCAGGTAATAGGGATGGTGGTGTGACCAGGTACTAGGGATGGAGGTGTGACCAGGTACTAGGGATTGAGGTGTGACCAGGTTCTAGGGATTGAGGTGTGACCAGGTACTCGGGATGGAGGTGTGACCGGGTACTAGGGATGGAGGTGTGACCAGGTAATAGGGATGGAGGTGTGATGAGGGATGGAGGTGTGACCAGGTACTAGGGATGGAGGTGTGACACGAGATGGAGGTGTGACTCGGGATGGAGGTGTGACTCGGGATGGAGGTGTGACTAGGGATGGAGGTGTGACCAGGTACTAGGGATGGAGGTGTGACCAGGTACTAGGGATTGAGGTGTGACCAGGTTTTAGGGATTGAGGTGTGACCAGGTACTCGGGATGGAGGTGTGACCGGGTACTAGGGATGGAGGTGTGACCAGGTAATAGGGATGGTGGTGTGACCAGGTACTGGGGATGGAGGTGTGACCAGGTACTGGGGATGGAGGTGTGACCAGGTACTAGGGATGGAGGTGTGACCAGGTACTAGGGATTGAGGTGTGACCAGGTTTTAGGGATTGAGGTGTGACCAGGTTCTCGGGATGGTGGTGTGACCAGGTACTAGGGATGGAGGTGTGACCAGGTACTAGGGATTGAGGTGTGACCAGGTTCTAGGGATTGAGGTGTGACCAGGTACTCGGGATGGAGGTGTGACCAGGTACTAGGGATGGAGGTGTGACCAGGTAATAGGGATGGAGGTGTGATGAGGGATGGAGGTGTGACCAGGTACTAGGGATGGAGGTGTGACCAGGTTTTAGGGATTGAGGTGTGACCAGGTACTCGGGATGGTGGTGTGACCAGGTACTAGGGATGGAGGTGTGACCAGGTACTAGGGATTGAGGTGTGACCAGGTTCTAGGGATTGAGGTGTGACCAGGTACTCGGGATGGAGGTGTGACCGGGTACTAGGGATGGAGGTGTGACCAGGTAATAGGGATGGAGGTGTGACTCGGGATGGAGGTGTGACCAGGTACTAGGGATGGAGGTGTGACACAAGATGGAGGTGTGACTCGGGATGGAGGTGTGACTAGGGATGGAGGTGTGACCAGGCACTAGGGATGGAGGTGTGACTAGGGATGGAGGTGTGACCATGCACTATTGGGATGGAGGTGTGACACGAGATGGAGGTGTGACTCGGGATGGAGGTGTGACCAGGTACTAGGATGGAGGTGTGACCTGGTACTAGGGATGGAGGTGTGACACGAGATGGAGGTGTGACTCGGGATGGAGGTGTGACTAGGGATGGACGTGTGACTAGGGATGGAGTTGTGACTAGGGATGGAGGTGTGACCAGGTACTAGGGATGGAGGTGTGACCAGGTACTTGTGATGAAGGTGTGACCAGCTAATAGGAATGGAGGTGTGACCAGGCACTATGGATGGAGGTGTGATGAGGGATGGAGGTGTGACCGGGTTCTAGGGATGGAGGTGTGACCAGGTACTATGGACGGAGGTGTGATGAGGGATGGAGGTGTGACCAGGCACTGGGGATGGAGGTGTGACCAGGTACTAGGGATGGAGGTGTGACCAGGTACTAGGGATGGAGGTGTGACCAGGTACTAGGGATGGAGGTGTAACCAGGCAGTGTGTGTGTGTGTGTGTGTTAACAGAGATCAGCATAGCAGACATGGTGGCCCAGGTGACCAGTCCATCTGGTCAGATCCAGGAGGCTGACATCATGGAGGGAGAGAACAACACCTACTGCATCCACTTTGTTCCCACGGAGACCGGCGTACACACAGTGTGTGTGAAGTACGCGGGCGTGCACGTGCCCGGCAGCCCCTTCCAGTTCACAGTGGGGCCCCTTGGAGAAGGAGGAGCCCACAAGGTCCGCGCTGCAGGGCCCGGGCTGGAGAGGGCTGAGGCTGGAGTACCAGGTATGTGTGTAAATATAATTATTATACCGTACCAGTTAACACCACTGACAGTGTGTGTACTGATCCCTCTCTGGTGTGTGTGTGTGTGTGTGTGTAGCTGAGTTCAGTATCTGGACTCGGGAGGCAGGTGCAGGGGGTCTCAGCATCAAGGTAGATGGACCCAGTAAAGCAGAGATCACCTTCGAGGACCGCAAGGACGGATCCAGTGGAGTATCCTACATGGTCCAGGAGTCAGGTGTGTGTGTGTGTGGTAGGCCCAGTGATCATAATCGACATGAGCATTGACATGTGCCGGGGTCAGAATACAGACCACCCTGGGGACATGAACCCTTCCTCTCTGTCTCCAGACCACCCTGGGGACATGAACCCTTCCTCTCTGTCTCCAGACCACCCTGGGGACATGAACCCTTCCTCTCTGTCTCCAGACCACCCTGGGGACATGAACCCTTCCTCTCTGTCTCCAGACCACCCTGGGGACATGAACCCTTCCTCTCTGTCTCCAGACCACCCTGGGGACATGAACCCTTCCTCTCTGTCTCCAGACCACCCTAGGGACATGAACCCTTCCTCTCTGTCTCCAGACCACCCTGGGGACAGGAACCCTTCCTCTCTGTCTCCAGACAGACCACCCTGGGGACATGAACCCTTCCTCTCTGTCTCCAGACCACCCTGGGGACAGGAACCCTTCCTCTCTGTCTCCAGACAGACCACCCTGGGGACATGAACCCTTCCTCTCTGTCTCCAGACCACCCTGGGGACATGAACCCTTCCTCTCTGTCTCCAGACAGACCACCCTGGGGACATGAACCCTTCCTCTCTGTCTCCAGACCACCCTAGGGACATGAACCCTTCCTCTCTGTCTCCAGACCACCCTGGGGACATGAACCCTTCCTCTCTGTCTCCAGACAGACCACCCTGGGGACATGAACCCTTCCTCTCTGTCTCCAGACAGACCACCCTGGGGACATGAACCCTTCCTCTCTGTCTCCAGACAGACCACCCTGGGGACATGAACCCTTCCTCTCTGTCTCCAGACCACCCTAGGGACATGAACCCTTCCTCTCTGTCTCCAGACCACCCTGGGGACATGAACCCTTCCTCTCTGTCTCCAGACCACCCTGGGGACATGAACCCTTCCTCTCTGTCTCCAGACCACCCTGGGGACATGAACCCTTCCTCTCTGTCTCCAGACCACCCTGGGGACATGAACCCTTCCTCTCTGTCTCCAGACAGACCACCCTAGGGACATGAACCCTTCCTCTCTGTCTCCAGACCACCCTGGGGACATGAACCCTTCCTCTCTGTCTCCAGACAGACCACCCTGGGGACATGAACCCTTCCTCTCTGTCTCCAGACAGACCACCCTGGGGACATGAACCCTTCCCCTCTGTCTCCAGACCACCCTGGGGACATGAACCCTTCCTCTCTGTCTCCAGACAGACCACCCTGGGGACAGGAACCCTTCCTCTCTGTCTCCAGACCACCCTGGGGACATGAACCCTTCCTCTCTGTCTCCAGACCACCCTAGGGACATGAACCCTTCCTCTCTGTCTCCAGACCACCCTGGGGACATGAACCCTTCCTCTCTGTCTCCAGACAGACCACCCTGGGGACAGGAACCCTTCCTCTCTGTCTCCAGACCACCCTGGGGACATGAACCCTTCCTCTCTGTCTCCAGACCACCCTGGGGACATGAACCCTTCCTCTCTGTCTCCAGACCACCCTGGGGACATGAACCCTTCCTCTCTGTCTCCAGACCACCCTGGGGACATGAACCCTTCCTCTCTGTCTCCAGACCACCCTGGGGACATGAACCCTTCCTCTCTGTCTCCAGACAGACCACCCTAGGGACATGAACCCTTCCTCTCTGTCTCCAGACCACCCTGGGGACAGGAACCCTTCCTCTCTGTCTCCAGACCACCCTGGGGACTGTAACCCTTCCTCTCTGTCTCCAGACCACCCTGGGGACTGTAACCCTTCCTCTCTGTCTCCAGACCACCCTGGGGACTGTAACCCTTCCTCTCTGTCTCCAGACCACCCTGGGGACTGTAACCCTTCCTCTCTGTCTCCAGGCCACCCTGGGGACTGTAACCCTTCCTCTCTGTCTCCAGGCAGACCACCCTGGGGACATGAACCCTTCCTCTCTGTCTCCAGACCACCCTGGGGACATCAACCCTTCCTCTCTGTCTCCACCTCTACATCTCACTCTTAAACAAATATTTTAAAGGTGTGTGCGTCTAACATTTTGTGTATATAAAGGTGTGTATATCTAACAGTGTGTGTATCTAACAGTGTGTGTATTGTATTTAAAGGTGTGTGTGTGTATCTAAGGGTGTGTATCTAACGTAGTGTGTGTGTGTTGTATTTAAAGGTGTGTGTGTATCTACGTGTGTGTATCTAAGGGTGTGTATCTAACGTAGTGTGTGTGTGTGTTGTATTTAAAGGTGTATCTACGTGTGTGTGTGTATCTAAGGGTGTGTATCTAACGTAGTGTGTGTGTGTGTTGTATTTAAAGGTGTGTGTGTATCTACGTGTGTGTGTATCTAAGGGTGTGTATCTAACGTAGTGTGTGTGTGTTGTATTTAAAGGTGTGTGTGTATCTACGTGTGTGTGTGTATCTAAGGGTGTGTATCTAACGTAGTGTGTGTGTGTGTTGTATTTAAAGGTGTGTGTGTATCTACGTGTGTGTGTGTATCTAAGGGTGTGTATCTAACGTAGTGTGTGTGTGTGTTGTATTTAAAGGTGTGTGTGTATCTACGTGTGTGTGTATCTAAGGGTGTGTATCTAACGTAGTGTGTGTGTGTGTTGTATTTAAAGGTGTGTGTGTATCTACGTGTGTGTGTATCTAAGGGTGTGTATCTAACGTAGTGTGTGTGTGTGTTGTATTTAAAGGTGTGTGTGTATCTACGTGTGTGTGTATCTAAGGGTGTGTATCTAACGTAGTGTGTGTGTGTTGTATTTAAAGGTGTGTGTGTATCTACGTGTGTGTGTATCTAAGGGTGTGTATCTAACGTAGTGTGTGTGTGTGTTGTATTTAAAGGTGTGTGTGTATCTACGTGTGTGTGTATCTAAGGGTGTGTATCTAACGTAGTGTGTGTGTGTTGTATTTAAAGGTGTGTGTGTGTATCTACGTGTGTGTGTATCTAAGGTAGTGTGTGTGTGTGTGTTGTATTTAAAGGTGTGTGTGTATCTACGTGTGTGTGTATCTAAGGGTGTGTATCTAACGTAGTGTGTGTGTTGCAGGAAACTATGAGGTGTCTGTCCGTTTCAATGAAGAGGACATCCCTGACAGTCCCTTCGTGGTTCCCGTGGCATCGCCCTCTGATGACGCCAGACGACTCACTGTTACCGCTCTTCAGGTGAGACTCAGGGACACAAACACCCAGGACTACGCTACCCACAATGCAGCAGCCTGGGGAGGGGCAGAGAGGCAGGGAGATTGACACAGACAGACAGAGACAGACAGGTCAACACTTATTATATACAATTATTATAAATTAAAATATCCCTGCTAATGATCCTATTCATTACAGGACATTTACTGTATAGTTACAACAACAGTAAATGGTCTGTATCTAGTCTGACCATCGCAGCAGGCTATGCTCACTGAGTCTGTACATAGTCAAAGATTTCCTTAAGTTTGGGCCAGTCACAGTGGACAGGTATTCTGCCGCTGTGTACTCTCTGTTTAGGGCCAGTCACAGTGGTCAGGTATTCTGCCACTGTGTCCTCTCTGTTTAGGGTCAGTCACAGTGGACAGGTATTCTGCCACTGTGTCCTCTCTGTTTAGGGTCAGTCACAGTGGACAGGTATTCTGCCACTGTGTCCTCTCTGTTTAGGGTCAGTCACAGTGGACAGGTATTCTGCCACTGTGTCCTCTCTGTTTAGGGTCAGTCACAGTGGACAGGTATTCTGCCACTGTGTCCTCTCTGTTTCGGGTCAGTCACAGTGGACAGGTATTCTGCCACTATGTACTCTCTGTTTAGGGTCAGTCACAGTGGTCAGGTATTCTGCCACTGTGTACTCTCTGTTTGTGCTTGTGTTTGTGAACACAGGACCAACTTGCTTAGGGGACTCTTCTCCAGGTTCATCTCTCTGTAGGTGATGGCTTTGTTATGGAAGGTTTGGGAATCACTTCCTTTTAGGTGGTTGTAGATTTTAATGTCTCTTTTCTGGACTTTGATAATTTTAACTGATATGTGCCTAATTCTGCTCTGCATTATTTGGTGTTGGTACCATTTTGTTAATTATTGGTTGATGAGCAGACCCCACAACCAAGGTCAAAGGACCCTATAACTGATTCAGGTATTTTTAGCCAGATCCTAATTGGTATGTCGAATTGTATGTTCCTTTTCATGGCAAAGGCCCTTCTTGCCTTGTCTCTCAGATCGTTCACAGCTTTGTGGAAGTTACCTGTGGCGCTGATGTTTATGCCGAGGTATGCCTCGTTTTTTGTGTGCCCTAGGGCAACGGTGTCGATGGAATTTGTATTTGTGGTCCTGGTAACTGAACCTTTTTTGGAACACCATTTTGTCTTACTAAGATTTCCTGTCAGGTCTGGCAGAATCTGTGCAGAAGATCTAAGTGCTGCTGTAGGCCCTCCTTGGTTGGGGGCTTCTCTCTCTCTCAAGTATATTTAAAGGGCTTTATTGGCATGGGAAACATATGTATACATTTCCAAAGCGAGTGAAATAGAGAATACACTAAAGTAAAATGCACAGTAAACATCTAGTTGTTGTGTAGTTTGCAGTTGCCTAGTTGTGTAGTTGTCTAGTTGTCTGTTTGTTGTTTAGTTGTTGTTATTTGTCTAGTTGTGTAGTTGGTGTCTATTTGTGTAGATGTTGTGTAGTTGTTTAGTTGTGTTGATCGTGAGTTGTATCTGAGCAGGAGTCCGGGTTGAAGGTCAATCACCCAGCATCCTTTGATGTGAGCCTGAACGGAGCGAAGGGACAGATTGACGCTAAAGTCCACAGCCCCTCCGGAGCCCTGGAGGGCTGCTGTGTTACTGAGCTAGACCAAGGTAACTACTACCACACAATACTACAATATATTACACAATACTATACTACACTGTGTTACTGAGCTAGTCAAGGTAACTACACAATACTACAATATACTACACAATACTATACTTTACTATACTACACGGTGTTACTGAGCTAGTCAAGGTAACTACACAATACTACAATATACTACACAATACTATACTACACTGTGTTACTGAGCTAGTCAAGGTAACTACACAATACTACAATATACTACACAATACTATACTTTACTATACTACACGGTGTTACTGAGCTAGTCAAGGTAACTACACAATACTACAATATACTACACAATACTATACTACACTGTGTTACTGAGCTAGTCAAGGTAACTACACAATACTACAATATACTACACAATACTATACTTTACTATACTACATGGTGTTACTGAGCTAGTCAAGGTAACTACACTACACTACAATATACTACACAATACTATACTTTACTATACTACACGGTGTTACTGAGCTAGTCAAGGTAACTACACAATACTACAATATACTACACAATACTATACTACACGGTGTTACTGAGCTAGTCAAGGTAACTACACAATACTACAATATACTACACAATACTATACTTTACTATACTACACGGTGTTACTGAGCTAGTCAAGGTAACTACACTACACTACAATATACTACACAATACTATACTTTACTATACTACATGGTGTTACTGAGCTAGATCAGGGTAACTACTACTACACAATACTACACAATACTATACTTTACTATACTACGCTGTGTTACTGAGCTAGTCAAAGTAACTACACTACACTACAATATACTACACAATACTATACTTTACTATACTACATGGTGTTACTGAGCTAGTCAAGGTAACTACACAATACTACAATATACTACACAATACTATACTTTACTATACTACACGGTGTTACTGAGCTAGTCAAGGTAACTACACAATACTACAATATACTACACAATACTATACTTTACTATACTACACTGTGTTACTGAGCTAGTCAAGGTAACTACACAATACTACAATATACTACACAATACTATACTTTACTATACTACACGGTGTTACTGAGCTAGGCAAGGTAACTACACTACACTACAATATACTACACAATACTATACTTTACTATACTACACTGTGTTACTGAGCTAGTCAAGGTAACTACACAATACTACAATATCCTACACAATACTATACTTTACTATACTACGCTGTGTTACTGAGCTAGTCAAGGCAACTACACAATACTACAATATACTACACAATACTATACTTTACTATACTACACGGTGTTACTGAGCTAGTAAAGGTAACTACACAATATTACAATATACTACACAATACTATACTTTACTATACTACACGGTGTTACTGAGCTATTCAAGGTAACTACACTGCACTACAATATACTACACAATACTATACTTTACTATACTACACGGTGTTACTGAGCTAGCCAAGGTAACTACACAATACTACACAATACTATACTTTACTATACTACACTGTGTTACTGAGCTAGATCAGGGTAACTACTACTACACAATACTACAATATACTACACAATACTATACTTAACTATACTACACGGTGTTACTGAGCTATTCAAGGTAACTACACTGCACTACAATATACTACACAATACTATACTTTACTATACTACACGGTGTTACTGAGCTAGCCAAGGTAACTACACAATACTACAATATACTACACAATACTATACTACACGGTGTTACTGAGCTAGTCAAGGTATCTACACAATACTACACAATACTATACTTTACTATACTACACTGTGTTACTGAGCTAGATCAGGGTAACTACTACTACACAATACTACAATATACTACACAATACTATACTTAACTATACTACACGGTGTTACTGAGCTAGTCAAGGTAACTACACTACACTACAATATACTACACAATACTATACTTTACTATACTACACGGTGTTACTGAGCTAGTCAAGGTAACTACACCACACTACAATATACTACACAATACTATACTTTACTATACTACACGGTGTTACTGAGCTAGGCAAGGTAACTACACTACACTACAATATACTACACAATACTATACTTTACTATACTACACTGTGTTACTGAGCTAGTCAAGGTAACTACACAATACTACAATATACTACACAATACTATACTTTACTATACTACACTGTGTTACTGAGCTAGTCAAGGTAACTACACTACACTACAATATACTACACAATACTATACTTTACTATACTACGCTGTGTTACTGAGCTAGTCAAGGCAACTACACAATACTACAATATACTACACAATACTATACTTTACTATACTACACGGTGTTACTGAGCTAGTAAAGGTAACTACACAATATTACAATATACTACACAATACTATACTTTACTATACTACACGGTGTTACTGAGCTATTCAAGGTAACTGCACTGCACTACAATATACTACACAATACTATACTTTACCATACTACACGGTGTTACTGAGCTAGCCAAGGTAACTACACAATACTTCAATATACTACACAATACTATACTACACGGTGTTACTGAGCTAGTCAAGGTAACTACACAATACTACACAATACTATACTTTACTATACTACACTGTGTTACTGAGCTAGATCAGGGTAACTACTACTACACAATACTACAATATACTACACAATACTATACTTAACTATACTACACGGTGTTACTGAGCTAGTCAAGGTAACTACACTACACTACAATATACTACACAATACTATACTTTACTATACTACACAGTGTTACTGAGCTAGTCAAGGTAACTACACTACACTACAATATACTACACAATACTATACTTTACTATACTACACGGTGTTACTGAGCTAGTCAAGGTAACTACACAATACTACAATGTACTACACAATACTATACTTTACTATACTACACGGTGTTACTGAGCTAGTCAATGTAACTACACTACACTACAATATACTACACAATACTATACTTTACTATACTACACTGTGTTACTGAGCTAGTCAAGGTAACTACACAATACTATAATATACTACACAATACTATACTTTACTATACTACACTGTGTTACTGAGCTAGTCAAGGTAACTACACAATATTACAATATACTACACAATACTATACTTTACTATACTACACTGTGTTACTGAGCTATTCAAGGTAACTACACAATACTACAATATACTACACAATACTATACTTTACTATACTACACTGTGTTACTGAGCTAGTCAAGGTAACTACACAATACTGCAATATACTACACAATACTATACTTTACTATACTACACGGTGTTACTGAGCTAGTCAAGGTAACTACACAATATTACAATATACTACACAATACTATACTTTACTATACTACACGGTGTTACTGAGCTAGTCAAGGTAACTACATTTACATTTACATTTAAGTCATTTAGCAGACGCTCTTATCCAGACACTACACTACAATATACTACACAATACTATACTTTACTATACTACACGGTGTTACTGAGCTAGTCAAGGTAACTACACAATACTACAATATACTACACAATACTATACTTTACTATACTACACTGTGTTACTGAGCTAGTCAAGGTAACTACACAATACTATAATATACTACACAATACTATACTTTACTATACTACACTGTGTTACTGAGCTAGTCAAGGTAACTACACTACACTACAATATACTACACAATACTATACTTTACTATACTACACGGTGTTACTGAGCTAGTCAAGGTAACTACACAATACTACAATATACTACACAATACTATACTTTACTATACTACACTGTGTTACTGAGCTAGTCAAGGTAACTACACTACACTACAATATACTACACAATACTATACTTTACTATACTACACGGTGTTACTGGGCTAGTCAAGGTAACTACACAATACTACAATATACTACACAATACTATACTTTACTATACTACACTGTGTTACTGAGCTAGATCAGGGTAACTACTACTACACAATACTACAATATACTACACAATACTATACTTTACGATACTACACGGTGTTACTGAGCTAGTCAAGGTAACTACACTACACTACAATATACTACACAATACTATACTTTACTATACTACACGGTGTTACTGAGCTAGTCAAGGTAACTACACTACACTACAATATACTACACAATACTATACTTTACTATACTACGCGGTGCTACTGAGCTAGTCAAGGTAACTACACAATACTACAATATACTACACAATACTATACTTTACTATACTACACTGTGTTACTGAGCTAGATCAGGGTAACTACTACTACACAATACTACAATATACTACACAATACTATACTTTATTATACTACACGGTGTTACTGAGCTAGTCAAGGTAACTACACTACACTACAATATACAACACAATACTATACTACACGGTGTTACTGAGCTAGTCAAGGTAACTACACAATACTACAATATACTACACAATACTATACTTTACTATACTACACGGTGTTACTGAGCTAGTCAAGGTAACTACACTACAATATACTACACAATACTATACTACACTGTGTTACTGAGCTAGTCAAGGTAACTACACAATACTACAGTATACTACACAATACTATACTTTACTATACTACACTGTGTTACTGAGCTAGTCAAGGTAACTACACAATACTATAATATACTACACAATACTATACTTTACTATACTACACTGTGTTACTGAGCTAGTCAAGGTAACTACACAATACTACACAATACTATACTTTACTATACTACACTGTGTTACTGAGCTAGATCAGGGTAACTACTACTACACAATACTACAATATACTACACAGTACTATACTTTACTATACTACACGGTGTTACTGAGCTAGTCAAGGTAACTACACTACACTACAATATACTACACAATACTATACTTTACTATACTACACGGTGTTACTGAGCTAGTCAAGGTAACTACACTACACTACAATATACTACACAATACTATACTTTACTATACTACACGGTGTTACTGAGCTAGTCAATGTAACTACACTACAATATACTACACAATACTATACTTTACTATACTACACTGTGTTACTGAGCTAGTCAAGGTAACTACACAATACTACAATATACTACACAATACTTTACTTTACTATACTACACTGTGTTACTGAGCTAGTCAAGGTAACTACACAATACTGCAATATACTACACAATACTATACTTTACTATACTACACGGTGTTACTGAGCTAGTCAAGGTAACTACACAATATTACAATATACTACACAATACTATACTTTACTATACTACACGGTGTTACTGAGCTAGTCAAGGTAACTACACTACACTACAATATACTACACAATACTATACTTTACTATACTACACTGTGTTACTGAGCTAGTCAAGGTAACTACACAATACTACAATATACTACAATATACTACACAATACTATACTACACGGTGTTACTGAGCTAGTCAAGGTAACTACACTACAATATACTACACAATACTATACTTTACTATACTACACTGTGTTACTGAGCTAGTCAAGGTAACTACACAATACTACAATATACTACACAATACTATACTTTACAATACTACACTGTGTTACTGAGCTAGACCAAGGTAACTACATTGCACTACAATATACTACACAATACTACGTTGATCCAGATAGGAACAGCAAATACACACTACACTCTAATAAACTACTACACAGTTGGTCTGTTAGAGAGATAGAGCACAGCCACCATGGACACCAGACTTTAAACATACCCAGAGTTTAAACATACTTTGACAACAGATGTATAATTTATTTCCCTCCCATCCCACTCTCCTCTCCTCCAGATAAATATGCTGTGATGTTCATTCCCAGAGAGAACGGTCTGTATCGGATCGATGTGAAGTTCAACGGCAGCCACATCCCTGGCAGCCCTTTCCAAATCAGAGTTGGGGAGACGGGACAGGCTGGAGACCCAGGCAGAGTGACCGCATACGGAGCTGGATTAGAGGGAGGAACCACTGGTAACTAACACCTTACTGTTGGATTAGAGGGAGGAACCACTGGTAACTAACACCTTACTGTTGTAGAAATCCTAAAGAAAGCAGCTATTAGCTACATCGGTGATAGTGTGAAAAGATATGTACAGTGCATTCGGAAACTATTCAGACCCCTTGACTTTTTCCACATTTTGTTAAGTTACAGCCTTATTCTAAAAATGTACTATATAAATCAACAATCTACACACAATACCCCATATTGACAAATTGAAAACTGGTTTATAGACATTTCTGGGGGTTTTTAAACAAAAAACTGAAATACCTTATTCACAAGCATTCAGACCCTTTGCTATGAGACTCAAAATTGAGCTCTGGTGCATCCTGTTTCCATTGATCATCCTTGAGATGTTTCTACAACTTGATTGTAGTCCACCTGTGGTAAATTCAATTGTTTGGACATGATTTGGAAAGGCACCTGTCTATATAAGGTCTCACAGTTGACAGTGCATGGCAGAGCAAAAAACAAGCCATGAGGTCGAAGTAATTGTCTGTAGAGCTCAGAGACAGGATTGTGTCGAGGCACAGAAGTGGGGAAGGGTACCAAAACATGTCTGCAGCATTGAAGGTCCCCAAGAACACAGTGACCTCATAATTATTATTTAAAAATTTAGTGTTATATTTTATTATTCTTTTTTTTTACCTCTTTTTCTCCCCAATTCCGTGGTATCCAATTGGTAGTTACAGTCTTGTCCAATCAGTGCAACTCCCGTATGGACTCGGAAGAGGTGAAGGTTGAGAGCCATGCGTCCTCCAAAACACAACCAAGCCACCCTGCTTCTTGACACAACGCCTCTTAACCCAGAAGCCGCACCAATGTGTCGGAGAAAACACCATACACCTGGAGACTGTGTCAGCGTGCGCCGGTCCGCCACAGGAGCCGCTAGTGCACGATGTTACAAGAACATCCGTGCCGGCCGAACCCTCCCCTAACCTGGACGACACTGGGTCTCCTGGTCGCTGCCGGCTGCAACAGAGCCTGGACTCGAACCAGGATCTCTAGTGGCACAGCGAGCACTATGATGCAGTGTCTTAAACCACTGAACCACTCGGGAGGCCACTCCGTCATTCTTAAATGGAAGAAGTTTGGAACCACCAAGAGCTGACGGCCCGGCCAAACTGAGCAATCGGGGGAGAAGGGCCTTGATTGGGGAGGTGACCTGGTGGTCACTCTGACAGAGATTTGGAGTACCTATGTGGAGATGGGAGAACGTTCCAGAAGGACAACCATCTCTGCAGCACTCCACCAATCAGGCCTTTATGGTAGAGTGGCCAGATGGAAACCACTCCTCATTAAAAGGCACATGACAGCCCATTTGGAGTTTGCCAAAAGGCACCTAAAGACTCAGATCATGAGAAACAAGATTATTTGGTCTGATGAAACCAAGATTGAACTCTTTGGCCTGAATGCCAAGTGTCACGTCTGGAGGAAACATGGCACGATCCCTACGTTGAAGTATGGTGGTGGCAACATCAAGCTGTAGGGATGTTTTTCCAGCTGCAGTGACTGGGAGACAAGTCAGGATTGAGGGAAAGATGAATGTAGCAAAGTACAAAGTACAGAGAGATACTTGATGAAAACCTGTTCAAGAGCGCTCAGGACCTCCGACTGGGGCGAAGGTTCACCTTCTAACAGGGCAATGACCCTAAGCACACAGCCAAGATGCAGTGTGGCTTCGGGACAAGTCTCTGAATGTCCTTGAGTGGCTCAGCCAGAGCCCGGATTTGAACCTCAAATCAATTCGAATTTTATCTGTCACATGCGCGAGTACAACAGGCGCCGAGTACAACAGCCTTTCACCTTACAGTGAAAGGCTGAGTACAACAGGTGTAGACCTCACAGTGAAATGCAGACTGACCAGCCCTTAACCAACAGGTGTAGACCTCACAGTGTAATGCTGACTGACCAGCTCTTAACCAACAGGTGTACACCTCACAGTGTAATGCTGACTGATCAGCCCTTAACCAACAGGTGTAGACCTCACAGTGAAATGCTGACTGACCAGCCCTTATCTAACAGGTGTAGACCTCACAGTGAAATGCTGACTGACCAGCCCTTAACCAACAGGTGTAGACCTCACAGTGAAATGCTGACTGACCAGCTCTTAACCAACAGGTGTAGACCTCACAGTGAAATGCTGACTGACCAGCCCTTAACCAACAGGTGTAAGACCTCACAGTGAAATGCCGACTGACCAGCCTTTAACTAACAATGTTTTAAGAAGTTTAAGGGAAAAAAGTGTTTAGTAAGAAATTGCTAGGTAAAAAAATAGAAATAAATAATTTAACAGCAGCAGTAAAATAGCAATAGCGAGGCAATATACAGGGTCAGAAGCATGAAACATTAGCGAATGGACTTGAAAATGAGTACGATCCAAAATGGCATGTGGTTCGACAAGAACATTTTGACAAGGCAGAGATGAGTGGCCGGGCACTAGACGTGTGGGGACAGCAGTGCGCGTGTAAATTCTATCAATCTGCAAATATCATTACACTTTGTGGTGTTTTGTGTGGCAGATGTCTTTCCATTCACTGTTATGAAGGCTGGAAATATGTTGCGAGTGGATGAACGTGGCCAAGTAAAGGAGTGGTTGTTCGACACACAGCAGGAGGGCCCGTACCAGGAAGAGATTCATTCTATTTCCGCCCCTGACTATATGTGCTGGTTGAATCCACTGACTGAAAGTTTCGCTGAATAACTGTGTCTGCTACATGACCAAAATAGAATGTAAAACAGAATGTATGTATGTAAATAGAATAGAATGTAAAACAGAATGTATGTATGTAAATAGAATAGAATGTAAAACAGAATGTATGTGTGTAAATAGAATAGAATGTAAAACAGAATGTATGTGTGTAAATAGAATAGAATGTAAAACAGAATGTATGTGTGTAAATAGAATAGAATGTAAAACAGAATGTATGTGTGTAAATAGAATAGAATGTAAAACAGAATGTATGTGTGTAAATAGAATAGAATATAAAACAGAATGTATGTGTGTAAATAGAATAGAATGTAAAACAGAATGTATGTGTGTAAATAGAATAGAATGTAAAACAGAATGTATGTATGTAAATAGAATAGAATGTAAAACAGAATGTATGTGTGTAAATAGAATAGAATGTAAAACAGAATGTATGTGTGTAAATAGAATAGAATGTAAAACAGAATGTATGTGTGTAAATAGAATAGAATGTAAAACAGAATGTATGTATGTAAATAGAATAGAATGTAAAACAGAATGTATGTGTGTAAATAGAATAGAATATAAAACAGAATGTATGTGTGTAAATAGAATAGAATGTAAAACAGAATGTATGTGTGTAAATAGAATATAATGTAAAACAGAATGTATGTGTGTAAATAGAATAGAATGTAAAACAGAATGTATGTATGTAAATAGAATAGAATGTAAAACAGAATGTATGTATGTAAATAGAATAGAATGTAAAACAGAATGTATGTATGTAAATAGAATAGAATGTAAAACAGAATGTATATATGTAAATAGAATAGAATGTAAAACAGAATGTATGTATGAAAATAGAATAGAATGTAAAACAGAATGTATGTATGTAAATAGAATAGAATGTAAAACAGAATGTATGTATGTAAATAGAATAGAATGTAAAACAGAATGTATGTGTGTAAATAGAATAGAATGTAAAACAGAATGTATGTGTGTAAATAGAATAGAATGTAAAACAGAATGTATGTGTGTAAATAGAATAGAATGTAAAACAGAATGTATGTGTGTAAATAGAATAGAATGTAAAACAGAATGTATGTGTGTAAATAGAATAGAATGTAAGACAGAATGTATGTATGTAAATAGAATAGAATGTAAAACAGAATGTATGTATGTAAATAGAATAGAATGTAAAACAGAATGTATGTGTGTAAATAGAATAGAATGTAAAACAGAATGTATGTGTGTAAATAGAATAGAATGTAAAACATATCTCTGTCCTCTCTGTAGGTTCAGCCTGTGAGTTCATGGCCAACACCAGTAAGGCGGGCCCTGGGGCCCTGGCAGTGACCATCGACGGCCCCTCCAAGGGGAAGGTGGACTGTGTTGAGTGTCCGGAGGGTTACAAGGTGACCTACACCCCCATGGCTCCAGGAAACTACTTCATCTCCATCAGATACGGAGGACCTTACCACATCGTAGGATCCCCCTTCAAGGCCAAGATCACTGGTGAGGGACCCGGACAGTGGACAGAAACGCACATATACCCCCCCCACTTCTCTAACCCTTCTCTCTCTCTAACCTCTGTCTCTCTAACCTCTCTCTCTCTAACCTCTCTCTAACCCCCCTCTCTCTCTCTCTCTCTCTCTCTCTAACCCCACTCCCCTCTCTCTCTCTCTTTCTCTCTCTAACCCCACCCCCTCTCTCTCCCTCTTTCTCTCTCTAACCCCCATCTCTCTCTCTAACCTCTCTCTAACCCCACCCCCCTCTCTCCCTCTTTCTCTCTCTAACCTCTCTCTCTCTAACCCCCATCTCTCTCTCTAACCTCTCTCTCTCCCACTCTCTCCCTGTTTGTCTCTCTTCCAGGCTCCAAGCGGATCAGTAGCCATAGCAACCATGAGACGTCCAGCGTCATGGTCGATGCCATGACTCACCATGTCAGCTACTCCCACCAGGGAGCTCCCAGCCAATCGGACGCCAGCTGTGTGACAGCCAAGGGGCTCGGCCTATCAAAGGGTTTCATCGACCAGAAGAACAACTTCAGCGTTGACTGCAGCAAAGCAGGTGTGTGTTTAGTCTCTGTGTGTGAGTATTCTATCCTGTTTTAAAGACAGGTTAATAAATGGAGTGTTGCAAGGTTCAATCACAGGGAAGACCAGAGAAATCTGGTGGGATGTCAGCTGGCAACCGTAGAGCTTCGACAATTAATATCTCAGGACGTTGTGTCCAGCTAACTCTATCCAATGCTATTGTGTCCTACTATCTCTAACTCTACCCACTACTATTGTGTTCTACTATCTCTAACTCTACCAAGGTGTCCTACTATCTCTAACTCTGCCCACTGCCATTGTGTCCTACTATCTCTAACTCTGCCCACTGCCATTGTGTCCTACTATCTCTAACTCTGCCCACTGCCATTGTGTCCTACTATCTCTAACTCTACCAAGGTGTCCTACTATCTCTAACCCTACCCACTGCCATTGTGTCCTACTATCTCTAACTCTGCCCACTGCCATTGTGTCCTACTATCTCTAACCCTTCCTACTGCCATTGTGTCCTACCATCTCTAACCCTTCCTACTGCCATTGTGTCCTACTATCTCTAACTCTGCCATTGTGTCCTACTATCTCTAACCCTTCCTACTGCCATTGTGTCTTTGGACGGGCCCAGGGTTAGGGTGTATTAACACTGTCCTCCCTCCAGGTCGTAACATGCTGTTGGTGGGTGTGGACGGGCCCAGGGTTCCCTGTGAGGAGGTACTGGTGAAGCATCTTGGGAACCGTGTCTATAACATCAGCTACCAGCTCAAGGAGAAGGGAGAGTACATCCTGGTAGTGAAGTGGGGAGAACAACACATCCCTGGGAGCCCCTACCACATCATTGTCTAGACCAATCAGATTCTACCACATCACTGTCTAGACCAATCAGATTCTACCACATCACTGTCTAGACCAATCAGATTCTACCACATCACTGTCTAGACCAATCAGATTCTACCACATCACTGTTTAGACCAATCAGATTCTACCACATCACTGTTTAGACCAATCAGATTCTACCACATCACTGTTTAGACCAATCAGATTCTACCACATCACTGTTTAGACTAATCAGATTCTACCACATCACTGTTTAGACTAATCAGATTCTACCACATCACTGTTTAGACCAATCAGATTCTACCACATCACTATTTAGACCAATCAGATTCTACCACATCACTGTTTAGACCAATCAGATTCTACCACATCAATGTCTTCATCAGGGTTCCCCGGTAATTTTATTTCAAAGTTTTCTGAACAATATATAAATAAATGTTATTTAAATGTTTTATTGTTGGACATAAAAGACTAAACACAATTTTAAAAAAGAAACACTCACAGGTCATTTTTGGCATGCGTGTTGTTGACTCCTGGTCTAGACCAATCAGATTGGTGAAATCAGAATCCTCAAAACTAGCTCTTTGTCGAGACCAATCAGAGGGTCCCAAGTCACTGTCTAACCAATCAGCGATTACAACCTTCCAAACTCATACAACATAACCCAAACCAACCAATAATGCATAAACACTGAATATCCCTCTCTTCATCCGTCGGTCCTCCCTCCCATCCTTCTTCTGTCCTCTCTCCCCATCATCCCTCTATCCTCCCTCCCCATCATCCCTCTATCCTCCCTCCCCATCATCCCCCTATCCTCCCCCCCATCATCCTCCTGTCCTCCCTCCCCATCATCCCTCTATCCTCCCTCCCTCCCCATCATCCCCCTGTCCTCCCTCCCCATCATCCCTCTATCCTCCCTCCCCATCATCCCCCTGTCCTCCCTCCCCATCATCCCTCTATCCTCCCTCCCCATCATCCCCCTGTCCTCCCTCCCCATCATCCCTCTATCCTCCCTCCCCATCATCCCCCTATCCTCCCTCCCCATCATCCCTCTATCCTCCCTCCCTCCCCATCATTCCTCTCTTCATCCCTCTGTCCTCCCTCCCCATCATCCCACTGTCCTCCCTCCCCATCATCCCCCTATCCTCCCTCCCCATCATCCCCTTGTCCTCCCTCCCCATCATCCCCCTGTCCTCCCTCCCCATCATCCTCCTGTCCTCCCTCCCCATCATCCCCCTATCCTCCCTCCCCATCATCCCTCTATCCTCCCTCCCTCCCCATCATTCCTCTCTTCATCCCTCTGTCCTCCCTCCCCATCATTCCTCTCTTCCTCCCTCTGTCCTCCCTCCCCATCATTCCTCTCTTCATCCCTCTGTCCTCCCTCCCCATCATCCCCCTGTCCTCCCTCCCCATCATCCCTCTATCCTCCCTCCCCATCATCCCTCTGTCCCCCTCATCCCTCTGTCCTCCCTCCCCATCATTCCTCTCTTCCTCCCTCTGTCCTCCCTCCCCATCATTCCTCTCTTCATCCCTCTGTCCTCCCTCCCCATCATCCCCCTGTCCTCCCTCCCCATCATCCCTCTGTCCCCCTCATCCCTCTATCCTCCCTCCCTCCCCATCATTCCTCTCTTCATCCCTCTGTCCTCCCTCCCCATCATTCCTCTCTTCATCCCTCTGTCCTCCCTCCCCATCATTCCTCTCTTCCTCCCTCTGTCCTCCCTCCCCATCATTCCTCTCTTCATCCCTCTGTCCTCCCTCCCCATCATCCCCCTGTCCTCCCTCCCCATCATCCCTCTATCCTCCCTCCCCATCATCCCTCTATCCTCCCTCCCCATCATCCCCCTATCCTCCCCCCCATCATCCTCCTGTCCTCCCTCCCCATCATCCCTCTATCCTCCCTCCCTCCCCATCATCCCCCTGTCCTCCCTCCCCATCATCCCCCTGTCCTCCCTCCCCATCATCCCTCTATCCTCCCTCCCCATCATCCCCCTGTCCTCCCTCCCCATCATCCCTCTATCCTCCCTCCCCATCATCCCCCTGTCCTCCCTCCCCATCATCCCTCTATCCTCCCTCCCCATCATCCCCCTATCCTCCCTCCCCATCATCCCTCTATCCTCCCTCCCTCCCCATCATTCCTCTCTTCATCCCTCTGTCCTCCCTCCCCATCATCCCACTGTCCTCCCTCCCCATCATCCCCCTATCCTCCCTCCCCATCATCCCCTTGTCCTCCCTCCCCATCATCCCCCTGTCCTCCCTCCCCATCATCCTCCTGTCCTCCCTCCCCATCATCCCCCTATCCTCCCTCCCCATCATCCCTCTATCCTCCCTCCCTCCCCATCATTCCTCTCTTCATCCCTCTGTCCTCCCTCCCCATCATTCCTCTCTTCCTCCCTCTGTCCTCCCTCCCCATCATTCCTCTCTTCATCCCTCTGTCCTCCCTCCCCATCATCCCCCTGTCCTCCCTCCCCATCATCCCTCTATCCTCCCTCCCCATCATCCCTCTGTCCCCCTCATCCCTCTGTCCTCCTCCCCATCATCCCTCTATCCTCCCTCCCCATCATCCCTCTATCCTCCCTCCCTCCCCATCATCCCCCTGTCCTCCCTCCCCATCATCCCCCTGTCCTCCCTCCCCATCATCCCTCTATCCTCCCTCCCCATCATCCCTCTGTCCTCCTCCCCATCATTCCTCTCTTCATCCCTCTATCCTCCCTCCCCATCATCCCTCTATCCTCCCTCCCCATCATTCCTCTCTTCATCCCTCTATCCTCCCTCCCAATCATCCCTCTTTCCTCCCTCCCAATCATCCCTCTGTCCTCCCTCCCCATCATCCCTCTGTCCTCCCTCCCCATCATCCCTCCCAATCATCCCTCTGTCCTCCCTCCCCATCATCCCTCTATCCTCCTTCCCCATCATTCCTCTCTTCCTCCCTCTGTCCTCCCTCCCCATCATCCCTCTATCCTCCCTCCCCATCATTCCTCTCTTCATCCCTCTGTCCTCCCTCCCCATCATCCCTCTATCCTCCCTCCCCATCATTCCTCTCTTCCTCCCTCTGTGCTCCCTCCCCATCATCCCTCTATCCTCCCTCCCCATCATTCCTCTCTTCCTCCCTCTGTCCTAACTCCCCATCATCCCTCTATCCTCCCTCCCCATCATTCCTCTCTTCCTCCCTCTGTCCTCCCTCCCCATCATCCCTCTATCCTCCCTCCCCATCATTCCTCTCTTCATCCCTCTGTCCTCCCTCCCCATCATCCCTCTATCCACCCTCTGTCCTCCCTCCCCATCATCCCTCTATCCTCCCTCCCCATCATTCCTCTCTTCATCCCTCTGTCCTCCCTCCCCATCATCCCTCTATCCTCCCTCTGTCCTCCCTCCCCATCATCCCTCTATCCTCCCTCCCCCCCATCATTCCTCTCTTCATCCCTCTGTCCTCCCTCCCCATCATCCCTCTATCCTCCCTCCCCATCATTCCTCCCTTCATCCCTCTGTCCTCTCTCCCCATCATCCCTCTATCCTCCCTCCCCATCATCCCTCTATCCTCCCTCCCCATCATCCCCCTATCCTCCCCCCCATCATCCTCCTGTCCTCCCTCCCCATCATCCCTCTATCCTCCCTCCCTCCCCATCATCCCCCTGTCCTCCCTCCCCATCATCCCTCTATCCTCCCTCCCCATCATCCCCCTGTCCTCCCTCCCCATCATCCCTCTATCCTCCCTCCCCATCATCCCCCTGTCCTCCCTCCCCATCATCCCTCTATCCTCCCTCCCCATCATCCCCCTATCCTCCCTCCCCATCATCCCTCTATCCTCCCTCCCTCCCCATCATTCCTCTCTTCATCCCTCTGTCCTCCCTCCCCATCATCCCACTGTCCTCCCTCCCCATCATCCCCCTATCCTCCCTCCCCATCATCCCCTTGTCCTCCCTCCCCATCATCCCCCTGTCCTCCCTCCCCATCATCCTCCTGTCCTCCCTCCCCATCATCCCCCTATCCTCCCTCCCCATCATCCCTCTATCCTCCCTCCCTCCCCATCATTCCTCTCTTCATCCCTCTGTCCTCCCTCCCCATCATTCCTCTCTTCCTCCCTCTGTCCTCCCTCCCCATCATTCCTCTCTTCATCCCTCTGTCCTCCCTCCCCATCATCCCCCTGTCCTCCCTCCCCATCATCCCTCTATCCTCCCTCCCCATCATCCCTCTGTCCCCCTCATCCCTCTGTCCTCCCTCCCCATCATTCCTCTCTTCCTCCCTCTGTCCTCCCTCCCCATCATTCCTCTCTTCATCCCTCTGTCCTCCCTCCCCATCATCCCCCTGTCCTCCCTCCCCATCATCCCTCTATCCTCCCTCCCCATCATCCCTCTGTCCCCCTCATCCCTCTATCCTCCCTCCCTCCCCATCATTCCTCTCTTCATCCCTCTGTCCTCCCTCCCCATCATTCCTCTCTTCATCCCTCTGTCCTCCCTCCCCATCATTCCTCTCTTCCTCCCTCTGTCCTCCCTCCCCATCATTCCTCTCTTCATCCCTCTGTCCTCCCTCCCCATCATCCCCCTGTCCTCCCTCCCCATCATCCCTCTATCCTCCCTCCCCATCATCCCTCTATCCTCCCTCCCCATCATCCCCCTATCCTCCCCCCATCATCCTCCTGTCCTCCCTCCCCATCATCCCTCTATCCTCCCTCCCTCCCCATCATCCCCCTGTCCTCCCTCCCCATCATCCCCCTGTCCTCCCTCCCCATCATCCCTCTATCCTCCCTCCCCATCATCCCCCTGTCCTCCCTCCCCATCATCCCTCTATCCTCCCTCCCCATCATCCCCCTGTCCTCCCTCCCCATCATCCCTCTATCCTCCCTCCCCATCATCCCCCTATCCTCCCTCCCCATCATCCCTCTATCCTCCCTCCCTCCCCATCATTCCTCTCTTCATCCCTCTGTCCTCCCTCCCCATCATCCCACTGTCCTCCCTCCCCATCATCCCCCTATCCTCCCTCCCCATCATCCCCTTGTCCTCCCTCCCCATCATCCCCCTGTCCTCCCTCCCCATCATCCTCCTGTCCTCCCTCCCCATCATCCCCCTATCCTCCCTCCCCATCATCCCTCTATCCTCCCTCCCTCCCCATCATTCCTCTCTTCATCCCTCTGTCCTCCCTCCCCATCATTCCTCTCTTCCTCCCTCTGTCCTCCCTCCCCATCATTCCTCTCTTCATCCCTCTGTCCTCCCTCCCCATCATCCCCCTGTCCTCCCTCCCCATCATCCCTCTATCCTCCCTCCCCATCATCCCTCTGTCCCCCTCATCCCTCTGTCCTCCCTCCCCATCATCCCTCTATCCTCCCTCCCCATCATCCCTCTATCCTCCCTCCCTCCCCATCATCCCCCTGTCCTCCCTCCCCATCATCCCCCTGTCCTCCCTCCCCATCATCCCTCTATCCTCCCTCCCCATCATCCCTCTGTCCTCCTCCCCATCATTCCTCTCTTCATCCCTCTATCCTCCCTCCCCATCATCCCTCTATCCTCCCTCCCCATCATTCCTCTCTTCATCCCTCTATCCTCCCTCCCAATCATCCCTCTTTCCTCCCTCCCAATCATCCCTCTGTCCTCCCTCCCCATCATCCCTCTGTCCTCCCTCCCCATCATCCCTCCCAATCATCCCTCTGTCCTCCCTCCCCATCATCCCTCTATCCTCCTTCCCCATCATTCCTCTCTTCCTCCCTCTGTCCTCCCTCCCCATCATCCCTCTATCCTCCCTCCCCATCATTCCTCTCTTCATCCCTCTGTCCTCCCTCCCCATCATCCCTCTATCCTCCCTCCCCATCATTCCTCTCTTCCTCCCTCTGTGCTCCCTCCCCATCATCCCTCTATCCTCCCTCCCCATCATTCCTCTCTTCCTCCCTCTGTCCTAACTCCCCATCATCCCTCTATCCTCCCTCCCCATCATTCCTCTCTTCCTCCCTCTGTCCTCCCTCCCCATCATCCCTCTATCCTCCCTCCCCATCATTCCTCTCTTCATCCCTCTGTCCTCCCTCCCCATCATCCCTCTATCCTCCCTCTGTCCTCCCTCCCCATCATCCCTCTATCCTCCCTCCCCATCATTCCTCTCTTCATCCCTCTGTCCTCCCTCCCCATCATCCCTCTATCCTCCCTCCCCATCATTCCTCCCTTCATCCCTCTGTCCTCCCTCCCCATCATCCCTCTATCCTCCTTCCCCATCATTCCTCTCTTCCTCCCTCTGTCCTCCCTCCCCATCATCCCTCTATCCTCCCTCCCCATCATTCCTCTCTTCATCCCTCTGTCCTCCCTCCCCATCATCCCTCTATCCTCCCTCCCCATCATTCCTCTCTTCCTCCCTCTGTCCTCCCTCCCCATCATCCCTCTATCCTCCCTCCCCATCATTCCTCTCTTCCTCCCTCTGTCCTAACTCCCCATCATCCCTCTATCCTCCCTCCCCATCATTCCTCTCTTCCTCCCTCTGTCCTCCCTCCCCATCACCCCTCTATCCTCCCTCCCCATCATTCCTCTCTTCATCCCTCTGTCCTCCCTCCCCATCATCCCTCTATCCTCCCTCTGTCCTCCCTCCCCATCATCCCTCTATCCTCCCTCCCCATCATTCCTCTCTTCATCCCTCTGTCCTCCCTCCCCATCATCCCTCTATCCTCCCTCCCCATCATTCCTCCCTTCATCCCTCTGTCCTCCCTCCCCATCATCCCTCTATCCTCCCTCCCCATCATTCCTCTCTTCCTCCCTCTGTCCTCCCTCCCCATCATCACTCTATCCTCCCTCCCCATCATTCCTCTCTTCATCCCTCTGTCCTCCCTCCCCATCATCCCTCTATCCTCCCTCCCCATCATTCCTCTCTTCATCCCTCTGTCCTCCCTCCCCATCATCCCTCTATCCTCCCTCCCCATCATTCCTCTCTTCATCCCTCTGTCCTCCCTCCCCATCATCCCTCTATCCTCCCTCTGTCCTCCCTCCCCATCATCCCTCTATCCTCCCTCCCCATCATTCCTCTCTTCATCCCTCTGTCCTCCCTCCCCATCATCCCTCTATCCTCCCTCCCCATCATTCCTCCCTTCATCCCTCTGTCCTCCCTCCCCATCATCCCTCTATCCTCCCTCCCCATCATTCCTCTCTTCCTCCCTCTGTCCTCCCTCCCCATCATCACTCTATCCTCCCTCCCCATCATTCCTCTCTTCATCCCTCTGTCCTCCCTCTCCATCATCCCTCTATCCTCCCTCCCCATCATTCCTCTCTTCCTCCCTCTGTCCTCCCTCCCCATCATCCCTCTATCCTCCCTCCCCATCATTCCTCTCTTCCTCCCTCTGTCCTCTCTCTCCATCATCCCTCTATCCTCCCTCCCCATCATTCCTCTCTTCCTCCCTCTGTCCTCCCTCCCCATCATCCCTCTGTCCTCCCTCCCCATCATCCCTCTATCCTCCCTCCCCATCATTCCTCTCTTCCTCCCTCTGTCCTCCCTCCCCATCATCCCTCTATCCTCCCTCCCCATCATTCCTCTCTTCCTCCCTCTGTCCTCCCTCCCCATCATCCCTCTGTCCTCCCTCCCCATCATCCCTCTATCCTCCCTCCCCATCATTCCTCTCTTCCTCCCTCTGTCCTCCCTCTCCATCATCCCTCTATCCTCCCTCCCCATCATTCCTCTCTTCCTCCCTCTGTCCTCCCTCCCCATCATCCCTCTGTCCTCCCTCCCCATCATCCCTCTATCCTCCCTCCCCATCATTCCTCTCTTCCTCCCTCTGTCCTCCCTCTCCATCATCCCTCTATCCTCCCTCCCCATCATTCCTCTCTTCCTCCCTCTGTCCTCCCTCCCCATCATCCCTCTGTCCTCCCTCCCCATCATCCCTCTATCCTCCCTCCCCATCATCCCTCTCTTCCTCCCTCTGTCCTCCCTCCCCACCATAATCATTATCAGTTATAGAGGAGAAACATGCACCTCTTATTACTGTAACTAGCTTAGCAACATGTAGCTTCCTTTCCCCACACAGTGATTAGCTGTGTGCAAGTGCTAGCCTAGCATAGTGTGTTGGTATAGGGGTTTGCTTAGCGTAGCATAGTATATTGGTATAGAGATTAGCCTAATGCTAGTCCAGTGTGTTCATAATGCTAATCTTAACATGTTTTTTTTTTTTAGCTTCTGCTAGTGTGGCTTGGTGTTAGCCTGTCTTAACCAAGAATTGAATTATAACTGTAATGTTAGTAGTATTGAATTATAACTGATACAGTAGTAACTGTAATGTTAGTAGTATTGAATAGTAACTGATACAGTAGTAACTGTAATGTATCAGTCCTTTAGGTTGTTAGTCAGTATTCCAGAATGAAAATAACCTTGTCTGTTAGACAGTATTTTAACACAATAAAGATGTTTAAGTATTTTTCTGTCAAGGTAAATGTGGATGTCTTTACTCTCTCCACACACACACACACACACACACACACACACACACACACACACACACACACACACACACACACACACACACACACACACACACACACACACACTAAAGACATCACACACACACACTAGAGACATCACACATACACACACAACAGAGACATCACATACACACACACACACTAGAGACATCACATACACACACACACACACACTAGGTAACACTGCCCTGAGGCTAGGTAACACTGTCACCACTGCCCTGAGGCTAGGTAACACTGCACTGAGGAGAGGTAACACTGCACTGAGGCTAGGTAACACTGTCACCACTGCCCTGAGGCTAGGAAACACTGCCCTGAGGCTCGGTAACACTGTCACCACTGCACTGAGGCAAGGTAACACTGTCACCACTGCCCTGAGGCTAGGTAACACTAACGCCAAACTTTTTTCAAAATTTACTCCATAATATCGATAAAAACACGGCAAACGTTGTTTAGGATCCATCCTCAAGGTGTTTTTAACATATATATTCGATAATATATCCGTCGAGGAAATTGGTTTCTCATAAGAAGCGATTGGAAAAATGGCTACCTCAGTATTTTACGTGAGTTTTTCTGAGGGAGACACCATGTGACCACATGCTATATATGGTCCCTTACAGCCATTCTTCAATGGAAATGCCTAAAAAGACGTCACAATGCTGTAGACACCTTGAGGAAAATGTGGAAAACGTAAGCTCATTCGTAGCTCATTCACAGCCATATAAGGAGTCACTGGCATGAGGCGGTTTCAAAAAATGCGGCACTTCCTGGTTGGATTTTTATCTGGGTTTCGCCTGTAACATCAGTTCTGTGGCACTCACAGACTATCTTTGCAGTTTTGGAAACGTCAGAGTGTTTTCTTTCCAAAGCTGTCAATTATATGCATAGTCGAGCATATTTTCGTGACAAAATATCTTGTTTAAAACGGGAACGTTTTTCATCCAAATGTTTTAATAGCGCCCCCTAATGCATAAGGAAACTCCAATTCCTTTTTGAGTTTAACTAAATCAGCGGACCGCCCATGAGCCCAGTTAGGGTCGGGCATCCTGGGACAGCCCTTTTCTGCAATTCTGAACAAAACCCAACTTTGAGAAATTATCACCAGACCATGCTTTTCTCCATTAGGAGAGGACGAAGGTTGCAGACCATTGCTGAATCTTTTAACCATACCACGTGGTTAAACTCTAAGACTATCGATACCGACAGAATAAGAACAAGTCTTTGATATTAATTACTAGTCTGCAGCTAGGAATTCAGTATCATTGAACGTGAAGAACGACAACCGTCGAAACATCCATGCTACAACAACATGAATGTCGCTTTGAACTATCCCCTCTAACCACGACATAGAGAGAGAGAGAGGACGAAAACTCTCCCACAGAAACTAACTTTTCAACAAAGATCCCGACGACACACTGAGCGTAAATATATATATTGATTGCATTATTTCCTGAATGAGTGAGAGTTCATGTGCAAAGGATTACCATTTCAATTGTTATAATTATCAACTTTGTAGTGTCTCATCTCAGTCGACCCCCACTTCCCTTTTGTCCACCAAGCCGCGATGCCGGTTTATCCCACTAGGGGAACTCAGTTATCATTTCCTTGTAACTATCTACTTTTTGTTTATGCATTCCTGTGAATGTCACGCCCTGGCCTATATTTATTATGTTATTTTCATTTATTGGGTCAGGCCAGGGTGTGACATAGGTTTATTTGTAGTGTGTTTCTTCTTGGGGTTGTGTGGGGTGTATAGATTGGTCTGTGGCTGCCTGAGGCGGTTCTCAATCAGAGTCAGGTGATTATCGTTGTCTCTGATTGGGAACCATATTTAGGTAGCCTGGGTTTCACTGTGTGTTTATGGGTGATTGTTCCTGTCTCTGTGTTTGTTGCACCAGTCAGGGCTGTTTCGGTTTTCGACATTTGTTATTTTGTATTGTTCGTGTTCTTCATTATTAAAGATGTATCGAACGAACCACATTGCATTTTGGTCCGATCCTTGTTCCACCTCTTCGTCAGAGGAGGAGTTGGAAGAAAGCCGTTACAGTGAATTACTTAGATTGTAAATAAATGATTTAAGACAATTGATGTCTGGATGACTCATAGTGAAGACTGGGTTCGTGCAGATAACCAACAATTTACAACGAGACTAACGTGAGACTAACGTGAGGTAAAGTAAATAATTCATTAATTCGAAGACAAATTGATCAGATAAAATATCTGAAAAGTTATATTGGGAAATTATAACTTTGTAATCTGAAAATGTACCTTGGTGCCACGACTTCCTAGTTAATTACAGTTACATGATTAATCAGTTTGATCGCGTAATACTAATTACAGAGAATCTTTGATAAAAACTAAGTCTTCAATTTAATGATAGTAAAGACACGACACTGCAAGCCTGTGGAGTTTCGGGTAAGGTTAGCGGTAGCGTGTTAGTATGTCACATGTCAGTACACACAACCAGTAGGTCACATGTCAGTACATACACACAACCAGTAGGTCACATGTCAGTACATACACACAACCAGTAGGTCACATGTCAGTACATACACACAACCAGTAGGTCACATGTCAGTACATACACGCAACCAGTAGGTCACATGTCAGTACATACACGCAACCAGTAGGTCACATGTCAGTACACACAACCAGTAGGTCACATGTCAGTACATACACACAACCAGTAGGTCACATGTCAGTACATACACACAACCAGTAGGTCACATGTCAGTACATACACGCAACCAGTAGGTCACATGTCAGTACACACAACCAGTAGGTCACATGTCAGTACATACACACAACCAGTAGGTCACATGTCAGTACATACACACAACCATTAGGTCACATGGGGGAGAGGTGTTGCTTTATTTGTTTTTTTTAAACCAGGTTTGCTGTTCACTTGCGCTAAGATGGAAAGGTGTTCCGTGCTCTGTATGTTTCCTTGAATGTGTTCTGGACCTTGGGACTGTGAAAATACCCCTGGTGGGATAAGTGTGTGTGTCAGTGCTGTGTCTAAGTCGACGATGCAAACAATTTGGAGTTTCCAACACAATGGTTTTTTATAAAAAGAAGAAGTAACTTACTCTTTCCTCAACTCTCAGCCAAGAGAGACTGGCCAGGAGAGACTGGCCAGGAGAGACTGGCCAAGAGAGACTGGCCAAGAGAGACTGGCCAGGAGAGACTGGCCAGGAGAGACTGGCCAAGAGAGACTGGCCAAGAGAGACTGGCCAGGAGAGACTGGCCAAGAGAGACTGGCCAAGAGAGACCGGCCAAGAGAGACCGGCCAGGAGAGACTGGCCAAGAGAGACCGGCCAAGAGAGACCGGCCAAGAGAGACCGGTCAGGAGAGACTGGCCAAGAGAGACTGGCCAGGTGAGACTGGCCAAGAGAGACTGGCCAAGAGAGACTGGCCAAGAGAGACTGGCCAGGAGAGACTGGCCAAGAGAGACTGGCCAAGAGCGACTGATGAGCTGACATGGTAAGAATCTGTTGTTCTGCCCCTGAGCACGGCAGTTCACCCATTGTTCCTCGGCCGTCATTGTAAATACGCTCTCACTTGCCAAGTTAAATAAAGGTTAAAAAAATTAGACAGATCTCTCACCATTTTTACAACCATTAAATCTATATGTTTTGACCATAACAGTTTACAAGGAATGACTTTAGCTTCCCTCCAGGCCTGAGGGTACACACTTTCTAGTAGGCTTAAATTGAAGACATGGCAAATGGTAGTGACAATATCGTCCACAATTTTCCTCAGTAATTTTACATCCAAGTTGTCAGAACCAGGTGGCTTGTCATTGTTGATAGACAACAATAATATGTTCACCTCTTCCACACTGACTTTACGGAATTCAAAAGTACAATTCTTGTCCTTCATAATTTGGTCAGATATACTTGGATGTGTAGTGTCAGTGTTTGTTGCTGGCATGTCATCCCTAAGTTTGCTTATCTTGCCAATGAAAAAGTCATTCAAGTAGTTTGCAATATCAGTGGGCTTTGATGAATGAACCATCTGATTCAATGAATGATGGAGCCGAGTTGGCTTTTTTTCCCCAAAATGTAATTTAAGGTGACAGCGGAGTCAATCACCACCTTCCGGAGACACCTGAAACCCCACCTCTTCAAGGAATACCTAGGATAGGATAAAGCAATCCTTCTCACCCCCCCCCCCCCCCTTAAATGATTTAGATGCACTATTGTAAAGTGGCTGTTCCACTGATGTCAGAAGGTGAATTCACCAATTTCCTTAATGACTTGTCAGTAAGTCATACGTGCTTATCAGTAACTGGAATAAGCAATTACATAACTGCGTCAAGTGTAGCGTCTGGTTGCTCCTCATTACACACCACAGACCAGCAGCGTCTGGTTGCTCCTCATTACACACTACAGACCAGGAGCGTCTGGTTGCTCCTCATTACACACCACAGACCAGCAGCGTCTGGTTGCTCCTCATTACACACCACAGACCAGCAGCGTCTGGTTGCTCCTCATTACACACCACAGACCAGCAGCGTCTGGTTGCTCCTCATTACACACCACAGACTAGCAGCGTCTGGTTGCTCCTCATTACACACCACAGACCAGCAGCGTCTGGTTGCTCCTCATTACACACCACAGACCAGGAGCGTCTGGTTGCTCTTCATTACACACCACAGACCAGCAGCGTCTGGTTGCTTCTCATTACACACCACAGACCAGCAGCATCTGGTTGCTCCTCATTACACACCACAGACCAGCAGCGTCTGGTTGCTCCTCATTACACACCACAGAGCAGCAGCGTCTGGTTGCTCCTCATTACACACCACAGACCAGGAGCGTCTGGTTGCTCCTCATTACACACCACAGACCAGGAGCGTCTGGTTGCTCCTCATTACACACCACAGACCAGGAGCGTCTGGTTGCTCCTCATTACACACCATAGACCAGCAAATATGATTTACATCATCAACATAATGAATCACTACAAAACTTATTGTATGACCTGTAATACTCTACATTAGGCCATTGGACCTTCTATATCATCCTATGGATGTGGAGACCTTCCATCCTCTCAGGGGAATGTATGAATTATGGTTGGATCAGAATCACTGTTATAATCATTGGTCAGTACAGAGAATTAAGTAAAACCACAAGTCCAAATCCCTATCTCCATCCATGGCTAATTTAGGAAAGGGACAATTTTAGCTAGATTTTAGCTAGTTTGTTCAGCCCGCTTCTGTTTCGTGCGGGCTTGTTCGTCTGTTCTGTGTTTGAGTGTATTTTGTTTGTATTTTGGGTTTCGCGCTGTCCGTTATTATTTCTGATCATTTGTTTTCCTACTTTTGTTCATGTTATTTTTCCTGGACATTAAAGCGTGTTTTTTTTCCACATCTTTTGCTCTCTGCGCCTGACTCCACACCTCCTCACTCATTTGTCGTAACAGAAGCCCGCACCGAAATATGGACGTTCTGAAAGGGTCCTGTCAGTTCTACCTCCTGACCCTCCTGCTCCTATCCCGATGGAGCTAGGAGGGACCGCGTCTAGGGAGATCGGAGGAGGAAGCTCCTCCTGTACCAGTTGTGGCCGGAGAGGGCACACGTCTGGTCGGTGCTGGAGGAATTCATCTGGGAATTGAGAAGGCAGGCAGAACACTCCTCGGTCACCCCAGGTGAGTAAGCACCACACTCTCCCAGAGTATCCTGTTGGTCACATGTTCTTATTAATTTGTTTCCTTAATTATTCTCCTTCTCTCCAGCATAAGGCACTGGTAGATTCAGGTGCAGCTGGAAACTTTATAGATCGAGGACTCGCGCAGAGGTTGAGGATTCCGTTAGTAAAAGTAGACCCCCCTTTTCCCGTGCACTCTTTAGATAGTCGACCATTAGGGTCAGGGCTGGTGAGGAAAGCCACAATTTCATTGGAGATGATTACGCAGGGGAATCACAAGGAGCGAATTAGTTTGTTCCTTATCGATTCACCTGCGTTTCCAGTGGTGCTGGGGATTCCCTGGCTAGCTATTCATAATCCTACGATTTCGTGGAAACAGGGAACTCTCCAGGGGTGGTCTGATGAGTGTTCAGGCAGGTGTGTAGGGGTTTCCATCGGTGCGACAACGGTGGAGAGTCCAGACCAGGTTTCCACCGTGCGCATTCCAGCTGAGTATGACGATTTGGCTATCGCTTTCAGTAAAAAGAAGGCGACCCAATTACCACCCCATAGGCAGGGGGATTGCGTGATAAACCTCCAGGGTAACGCTGCACTCCCCAGGAGTCATGTGTATCCTTTGTCCCAGGAGGAGACGGTGGCTATGGAAACTTATCTCACCGAGGCTCTGGGACAGGGGTACATTCGGCCCTCCATGTCACCTGTCTCTTCGAGTTTCTTTTTTGTGAAGAAAGATGGTGGTTTGCGTCCGTGTATTGATTATAGAGGTCTAAATTCCATCACGGTGGGTTTTAGTTACCCACTACCTCTCATTGCTACGGCAGTGGAATCATTTCACGGAGCGCAGTTCTTCACTAAACTGGATCTCAGGAGTGCTTATAATCTGGTGCGTATTCGGGATGGAGATGAGTGGAAAACTGCATTTAGCACTACTTCTGGCCATTATGAATACCTCGTCATGCCATACGGTTTAAAGAATGCTCCAGCTATATTTCAATCCTTCATGGATAAGATTCTCAGAGACCTGCACGGACAGGGTGTAGTGGTGTATATTGACGATATTTTGATCTACTCCGCTACACGCACTGCGCATGTATCTCTGGTGTGCAAGGTTCTTAGATGACTGCTGGAGCATTACCTGTATGTGAAGGCGGAGAAATGTGAGTTTTCCAAACGATCAGTTTCCTTCCTGGGTTATCGCATTTCCAGCTCTGGGTTGGTAATGGAGGGTGACCGCGTAAAGGCCGTGCGTAATTGGCCGACTCCGACCACGGTAAAGGAGGTGCAGCGGTTCTTGGGGTTTGCCAATTACTACCGGAGGTTTATCCGGGGTTTTGGTCAGGTAGCTGCCCCTATTACCTCACTGCTGAAGGGGGGGCCGGTGCGTTTACAGTGGTCAGCAGAGGCGGACGGAGCTTTTCGTAAGTCGAATGCGATGTTCACTGAGGCGCCGGTGTTGTCGCATCCGGACCCTTCTTTGGCGTTTATAGTAGAGGTGGACGCATCCGAGGCTGGGGTTGGAGCGGTGCTCTCACAGCGTTCGGGTGCGCCACCGAAGCTCCGCCCCTGTGCCTTTTTTTTCGAAGAAACTCGGGCCAGCGGAGGATAATTATGATGTGGGGGATAGGGAGTTGTTGGCTATGGTTAAGGCCCTGAAGGTGTGGAGACACTGGCTTGAGGGGGCTAAGCACCCTTTCCTTATCTGGACTGACCACCGTAACCTGGAGTATATCCGATCAGCTAGGAGACTGAATCCTCGTCAGGCAAGATGGGCCATGTATTTCACCAGATTTCGTTTTACTATCTCGTATAGACCAGGTTCCCTCAACACTAAGGCCGACACGCTGTCAAGACTCTATGACACTGAGGACAGGTCCATCGATCCTACTCCCATCATTCCGGCAGCTAAGCTGGTGGCACCAGTAGTATGGGATGTGGACGCGGACATCGAGCGGGCGCTAAGGGAGGAACCTGCGCCTCCACAGTGTCCGGAGGGTCGTAGGTATGTGCCGCTTGCTGTTCGTGATCAATTGATTCGATGGGCTCATCGTCTACCCTCGTCGGGTCACCCAGGTATTTTTAGGACAGTGCGAGGTCTTCAGAGGAAGTACTGGAGGCCCACTTTGAGGAGGGATGTGCGATTCTATGTCTCCTCCTGTTCGGTGTGCGCCCAGAGTAAGGCTCCTAGACACCTGCCACGAGGTAAATTACAACCTCTTCCCGTTCCACAACGGCCGTGGACCCATCTATCGGTGGATTTTCTTACTGACCTTCCCCCCTCTCAGGGTAACACAACGATCCTGGTCGTTGTGGATCGGTTCTCTAAGTCCTGCCGTCTTATCCCATTGCCCGGTCTCCCTACGGCCCTACAGACTGCGGAAGCTCTTTTCACCCATGTCTTCCGGCACTACGGGGTGCCCGAGGTTATAGTTTCTGATCGGGCCCCCAGTTTATCTCCCGTGTTTGGAGGGCATTTATGGAACGTTTGGGGGTCTCGGTCAGCCTGACCTCAGGGTATCACCCGGAGAGTAATGGGCAGGTGGAGAGAGTGAACCAGAAGGTGGGTAGGTTTCTGCGGTCGTATTGCCAGGACCGGCCAGGGGAGTGGGCGAGATATATTCCCTGGGCAGAAATAGCCCAGAACTCACTAAGCCACTCCTCTACCAACATGTCACCATTTGAGTGCGTGTTGGGGTACCAGCCAGTCCTGGCACCGTGGCATCAGAGCCAGACTGAGGCTCCTGCGGTGGAGGAGTGGGTGCAGCGCTCTAAGGAGACCTGGAGGGCTGTCCAAGAGTCATTACGCCAAGCGAGTGTGAGGCAGAAGAAGAGCGCTGACCGTCACCGCAGTGAGGCACCCGTGTTTGCACCTGGGGACAGGGTCTGGCTCTCGACCCGAAACCTGCCCCTCCGCTTGCCCTGCCGGAAGCTGGGGCCGCAGTGTATAGGGCCATTTAAAGTCCTGAGGAGAATAAACGAGGTTTGTTATCGATTATTACTTCCTTCGTATTATCGTATTAACCCCTCGTTTCATGTGTCTCTTCTCAGGACGGTGGTAGCTGGTCCCATGCAGGAAGGTGAGGTTCCGGAGGTTCCTCCGCCCCCTCTGGACATCGAGGGGTCCCCGGCGTACACGATACGAGCTATTCTGGACTCGAGACGCCGGGTGAGGGGCTTGCAGTACCTCGTTGACTGGGAGGGGTACGGTCCGGAGGAGAGGTGCTGGGTTCCGGTGAGGGATATTCTAGATCCATCTATGTTGAGAGAGTTCCATCGCCTCCGTCCGGATCGCCCGGCTCCTCGGCCCCCGGGTCGTCCCCGAGGCCAGCGTCGGCGCGCTGCGGGGGCTGCGCGTCAGGGGGGATACTGTCACGAATATTACCGAAGGTGACTCCCCTTCTTGTTCGGGTGGCGCTCGGCGGTCATCGTCGCCGGTTTACTAGCTATCACCGATCCGTTGTTCTGTGTTCCTTTGGTTTTGTCTGATTGGTATCACCTGTTTCTTGTTTGGTTGTTAGGGTGGGTTATATATAGTTTGTTCAGCCCGCTTCTGTTTCGTGCGGGCTTGTTCGTCTGTTCTGTGTTTGAGTGTATTTTGTTTGTATTTTGGGTTTCGCGCTGTCCGTTATTATTTCTGATCATTTGTTTTCCTACTTTCCTACTTTTTTGTTATTTTTCCTGGACATTAAAGCGTGTTTTTTCCCACATCTTTTGCTCTCTGCGCCTGACTCCACACCTCCTCACTCATTTGTCGTAACATAGGGGAAATAAATGGTCTGACCTTAAACTGAAAGGGGAAAAAAATGGTCTGACCTTAAACTGAAAGGGAAATAAATGGTCTGACCTTAAACTGAAAGGGAAAGAAATGGTCTGACCTTAAACTGTAGGGGAAATAAATGGTCTGACCTTAAACTGTAGGGGAAATAAATGGTCTGACCTTAAACTGTAGGGGAAATAAATGGTCTGACCTTAAACTGTAGGGGAAAGAAATGGTCTGACCTTAAACTGTAGGGGAAATAAATGGTCTGACCTTAAACTGTAGAGGAAATAAATGGTCTGACCTTAAACTGAAAGGGAAATAAATGGTCTGACCTTAAACTGTAGGGGAAATAAATGGTCTGACCTTAAACTGAAAGGGAAATAAATGGTCTGACCTTAAACTGTAGGGGAAATAAATGGTCTGTCCTTAAACTGAAAGGGAAATAAATGGTCTGACCTTAAACTGTAGGGGAAATAAATGGTCTGACCTTAAACTGTAGGGGAAATAAATGGTCTGACCTTAAACTGTAGGGGAAATAAACGGTCTGACCTTAAACTGTAGGGGAAATAAATGGTCTGACCTTAAACTGTAGGGGAAAGAAATGGTCTGACCTTAAACTGAAAGGGAAATAAATGGTCTGACCTTAAACTGAAAGGGAAATAAATGGTCTGACCTTAAACTGAAAGGGAAATAAATGGTCTGACCTTAAACTGTAGGGGAAATAAATGGTCTGACCTTAAACTGAAAGGGAAAGAAATGGTCTGACCTTAAACTGTAGGGGAAATAAATGGTCTGACCTTAAACTGTAGGGGAAATAAATGGTCTGACCTTAAACTGTAGGGGAAATAAATGGTCTGACCTTAAACAGGAAGGGAAATAAATGGTCTGACCTTAAACTGTAGGGGAAATAAATGGTATGTCCTTAAGCTGTAGGGGAAATAAATGGTCTGACCTTAAACTGAAAGGGAAAGAAATGGTCTGACCTTAAACTGTAGGGGAAATAAATGGTCTGACCTTAAACTGTAGGGGAAATAAATGGTCTGACCTTAAACTGAAAGGGAAATAAATGGTCTGACCTTAAACTGTAGGGGAAATAAATGGTCTGACCTTAAACTGTAGGGGGAAATAAATGGTCTGACCTTAAACTGTAGGGGAAATAAATGGTCTGACCTTAAACTGAAAGGGAAATAAATGGTCTGACCTTAAACTGTAGGGGAAATAAATGGTCTGACCTTAAACTGTAGGGGAAATAAATGGTCTGACCTTAAACAGGAAGGGAAATAAATGGTCTGACCTTAAACTGTAGGGGAAAGAATAGCCACACATAACCTGAAGGAAAATCACATAAATAACTACTACTAGTCTAGACTGAGTAGAGATAAGATTATTTCCACGTCAAAGTAAGGTTTTATAAATAACTACTGATGTGGTTTTCTGTGCAAGTCATACTGAAGATCAGAATTGATCGTAAGTCCGTTGTATAAACGAGGCCCCTGGTCTCACCTGGTCCTGGTAGCCAGTGGTGGAAAAAGTACTCAATGTAATACCTGAGTAAAAGTTAAGACACTGCAATTGAAAATGACTCAAGTAAAAGTGAGTCACCCAGTAAAATACTTACTGAGTAAAAGTCTAAAAGTATTTGGTTTTAATATATTGAAATATCAAAAGTAAATGTATAAAGTTTCAAATTCCTTATCTTAAGGAAGCCAGATGGCACAATTTTAACCTAGAAACAAAGCATTTGTTTTAAGTGAGTGGATAGCATCCAGATCAGAGACAGTAGAGATGACCAGGGATATTCTCTGTTTAGTGAGTCCTCCAGACCAGAGGCAGTAGGGATGACCAGGGATGTTCTCTGTTTAGTGAGTCCTCCAGATCAGAGGCAGTAGGGAGGACCAGGGATGTTCTCTGTTTAGTGAGTCCTCCAGACCAGAGGCAGTAGGGATGACCAGGGATGTTCTCTGTTTAGTGAGTCCTCCAGATCAGAGGCAGTAGGGATGACCAGGGATGTTCTCTGTTTAGTGAGTCCTCCAGATCAGAGGCAGTAGGGAGGACCAGGGATGTTCTCTGTTTAGTGAGTCCTCCAGATCAGAGGCAGTAGGGGTGACCAGGGATGTTCTCTGTTTAGTGAGTCCTCCAGATCAGAGGCAGTCGGGAGGACCAGGGATGTTCTCTGTTTAGTGAGTCCTCCAGATCAGAGGCAGTCGGGAGGACCAGGGATGTTCTCTGTTTAGTGAGTCCTCCAGATCAGAGGCAGTAGGGAGGACCAGGGATGTTCTCTGTTTAGTGAGTCCTCCAGATCAGAGGCAGTCGGGAGGACCAGGGATGTTCTCTGTTTAGTGAGTCCTCCAGATCAGAGGCAGTAGGGATAACCAGGGATGTTCTCTGTTTAGTGAGTCCTCCAGATCAGAGGCAGTAGGGATGACCAGTTCTATCCTGCTCAGCATTCCAAATGTAACGAGTACTTTTGGGTGTCGGGGAAAATGTAAAGAGTAAAAAGTACATCCTTGTCTTTAGGAATGTAGTGAAATAAAAGTAAAAATGTAAATAGTAAAGTACAGATACACAAAAAACGTGAAAGTAATTTTACTTAAGTGCTTTACACCACTGCTGGTAGCTAGGTGTGCAGGATGAATAGAGCCCGAAGCAGCATATAGACTAGATTCACCCTGAACCATGTTTAGGCAGCGTCTTTATTTACAATATTCTGAAAAGTGAAAACATACCTGTGTGTGTGTGTGAGAGAGGGGGGGGAGAATCACAGAAGCACAACAGTAGCACAGGACCGGAGACATGGTTATAATAGATTAATCCTCTACGAATGATAGAGGACCAGACAACAGCCTCTTCAGTTCAACAGGAAGTCAATTTAACAGCATCATCAGTAACATCCAACTTAAATAAACCACAGAACAATCAATAAATCAATAACAGAAACACCTCTCCTTGTTCACAGTAAACACAGAGGGTCATCTAACCCTCTGGTCATCACCCCCCTCGCTCCCTAACCTCTGACCCCTAATACCTGACTGTCTGGTCAAGAGGTGTGTCCAGAACATTCTGACCTGATCCATGGGGGTCTCAACCTTCCCTCGTAGCAACATTTAACTGTTAAGTCACATTGTAAACCTCATAGTAACATTTAACTGTTAAGTCACATTGTAAACCTCATAGTAACATTTATGTATTGATGTACCTTCATGGTACCACTGTGTCCCTTCAGTTCCATTGAAGCATAGAATAACTCCCTGTTACACTGCACACATCTAAAAACACACAAAACAACGCCAGTAAAACCCAGTCTGCTTCTGAAATGGCACCCTACCAGGGTCCGTAGGGCCACGCCCATAGGGCACCCTACCAGGGTCCGTAGGGCCACACCCATAGGGCACCCTACCAGGGTCCGTAGGGCCACACCCATAGGGCACCCTACCAGGGTCCGTAGGGCCACACCCATAGGGCACCCTACCAGGGTCCGTAGGGCCACACCCATAGGGCTCCCTACCAGGGTCCGTAGGGCCACACCCATATGGCTCCCTACCAGGGTCCGTAGGGCCACACCCATAGGGCACCCTACCAGGGTCCGTAGGGCCACACCCATTGGGCACCCTACCAGGGTCCGTAGGGCCACACCCATAGGGCACCCTACCAGGGTCCGTAGGGCCACACCCATAGGGCACCCTACCAGGGTCCGTAGGGCCACACCCATAGGGCACCCTACCAGGGTCCGTAGGGCCACACCCATAGGGCACCCTACCAGGGTCCGTAGGGCCACACCCATAGGGCACCCTACCAGGGTCCGTAGGGCCACACCCATAGGGCACCCTACCAGGGTCCGTAGGGCCACACCCATAGGGCTCTGGTTAAAAGTACTATATAGGGAATAGGCCATTTCAGAAGCAGTCCGAGTTGACCTATAAACTACTACCCTAGGCTGCTATAGACACAATCACAAGGTCAAACACGTTTTTATATATATCATATCATCATAGAGCCGCTATTCACGTAGAGTACAACATGGGCTGATAATAATAACATCATAGAGCTGCTATTCACGTAGAGTACAACATGGGCTGATAATAATAACATCATAGAGCTGCTATTCACGTAGAGTACAACATGGGCTGATAATAATAACATCATAGAGCTGCTATTCACGTAAAGAACAACATGGGCTGTATTGACTAAACATGATAATTTAGAATCTTTACAGTAAGTTAACAAAAACGATGGACAGACGCACTCATCCCTTCAGTAACAGAAATATTCGGCCCCAATCCCCCCCCTCCTCCGGCCCCTATCCCCCCCCTCCTCCGGCCCCTATCCCCCCCCTACTCCGGCCCCTATCCCCCTCCTCCTCCGGCCCCTACCCCCCCCTCCTCCGGCCCCTATCCCCCTCCTCCTCCGGCCCCCTACCCCCCTCCTCCGGCCCCTATCCCCCCCCTCCTCCGGCCCCCCTACCCCCCCCCCTCCTCCGGCCCCTATCCCCCTCCTCCTCCGGCCCCCCCCCCCCCCTCCCTCCGGCCCCTATCCCCCTCCTCCTCCGGCACCTACCCCCCCCTCCTCCGGCCCCTATCCCCCTCCTCCTCCGGCCCCTACCCCCCCCTCCTCCGGCCCCTATCCCCCTCCTCCTCCGGCCCCTACCCCCCCCCCTCCTCCGGCCCCTACCCCCCCCCCTCCGGCCCCTCCCCCCCCCCTCCTCCGGCCCCCACCCCCCCTCCTCCGGCCCCTATCCCCCTCCTCCTCCGGCCCCTACCCCCCCCTCCTCCGGCCCCTATCCCCCTCCTCCGGCCCCTACCCCCCCCCTCCTCCGGCCCCTACTCCCCTCCTCCGGCCCCTACCCCCTCCTCCGGCCCCTACCCCCTCCTCCGGCCCCCTACCCCCCCTCCTCCGGCCCCTACCCCCCCCTCCTCCGGCCCCTAACCCCTCCTCCGGCCCCTATCCCCCTCCTCCGGCCCCTACCCCCTCCTCCGGCCCCTACCCCCTCCTCCGGCCCCTATCCCCCTCCTCCGGCCCCTATCCCCCTCCTCCGGCCCCTATCCCCCTCCTCCAGCCCCTATCCCCCTTCTTCATTACATTAATTTGTATGCGCTGAGTGGTCTGGTTGCTATAGTGACTAAAGGAATGATCTCAACAAGTAGTGTAAGGTGTGTGTGTGTGTTTGGAACATTATTTGCTTGTGGTATGTGTGTTAGTCAGTCTGTGGTACGGAGATAGCAGGTCCCTTGGGGTCATCAAAACGGTCCATGGTGTGTAGCTGCATGATCATATGGAGGCCGTAGGTCAGGACCATGAGCATCAGTAGACTGGTGAGCAGTCCCATCCAGATACCAGGACTGAAGAACCCTGCACAGTCACTGGCATAGGAGAACTCTCCCCCTGCCACGTTGAAACCCTGGATCTAGAGGGGGGTGGGGAGACGGGAGAGAGAGGACATGGGAGAGAGATGGGGGGGTGGTGAGAGAAAGAGGGGAGATGGGAGAGAGTGATAGAAGGGGGGTGGGGGAGAAGAGAGAGAGAGGGGAGAAAGAGCACGGAGGAGGGGGAATAGGGAGAGAGAGAGGGGAGAAAGAGCACGGAGGAGGGGGAATAGGGAGAGAGAGAGGGGAGAAAGAGCACGGAGGAGGGGGAATAGGGAGAGAGAGAGGGGAGAAAGAGCACGGAGGAGGGGGAATAGGGAGAGAGAGAGGGGAGAAAGAGCACGGAGGAGGGGGAATAGGGAGAGAGAGAGGGGAGAAAGAGCACGGAGGAGGGGGAATAGGGAGAGAGAGAGGGGAGAAAGAGCACGGAGGAGGGGGAATAGGGAGAGAGAGAGGGGAGAAAGAGCACGGAGGAGGGGGAATAGGGAGAGAGAGAGGGGAGAAAGAGCACGGAGGAGGGGGAATAGGGAGAGAGAGAGGGGAGAAAGAGCACGGAGGAGGGGGAATAGGGAGAGAGAGAGGGGAGAAAGAGCACGGAGGAGGGGGAATAGGGAGAGAGAGAGGGAGAAAGAGCACAGAGGGGGAATAGGGAGAGAGAGAGGGAGAAAGAGCACGGAGGGGGAATAGGGAGAGAGAGAGGGGAGAAAGAGCACGGAGGAGGGGGAATAGGGAGAGAGAGAGGGGAGAAAGAGCACGGAGGGGGGGAATAGGGAGAGAGAGGGGAGAAAGAGCACGGAGGGGGAATAGGGAGAGAGAGAGGGGAGAAAGAGCACGGAGGAGGGGGAATAGGGAGAGAGAGGGGAGAAAGAGCACGGAGGAGGGGGAATAGGGAGAGAGAGAGGGGAGAAAGAGCACAGAGGGGGAATAGGGAGAGAGAGAGGGGAGAAAGAGCACGGAGGGGGAATAGGGAGAGAGAGAGGCGAGAAAGAGCACAGAGGGGGAATAGGGGAGAGAGAGAGGGGAGAAAGAGCACGGAGGGGGAATAGGGAGAGAGAGAGGGGAGAAAGAGCACGGAGGGGGAATAGGGAGAGAGAGAGGGGAGAAAGAGCACGGAGGGGAGGGGGAATAGGGAGAGAGAGAGGGAGAAAGAGCACAGAGGGGGAATAGGGAGAGAGAGAGGGGAGAAAGAGCACGGAGGGGGAATAGGGAGAGAGAGAGGGGAGAAAGAGCACGGAGGAGGGGGAATAGGGAGAGAGAGAGGGAGAAAGAGCACGGAGGAGGGGGAATAGGGAGAGAGAGAGGGAGAAAGAGCACAGAGGGGGAATAGGGAGAGAGAGAGGGGAGAAAGAGCACGGAGGAGGGGGAATAGGGAGAGAGAGGGGAGAAAGAGCACGGAGGAGGGGGAATAGGGAGAGAGAGAGGGGAGAAAGAGCACGGAGGGGGAATAGGGAGAGAGAGAGGGGAGAAAGAGCACGGAGGGGGAATAGGGAGAGAGAGAGGGAGAAAGAGCACGGAGGGGGAATAGGGAGAGAGAGAGGGGAGAAAGAGCACAGAGGGGGAATAGGGAGAGAGAGAGGGGAGAAAGAGCACGGAGGGGGAATAGGGAGAGAGAGAGGGGAGAAAGAGCACGGAGGGGGAATAGGGAGAGAGAGAGGGGAGAAAGAGCACGGAGGGGGAATAGGGAGAGAGAGAGGGGAGAAAGAGCACGGAGGGGGAATAGGGAGAGAGAGAGGGGAGAAAGAGCAACAGTAGAAAGTGTGTCAATAGTCAGCTTGTATTGTACCGTCTGGTTTCAGACACACTGCCTACACAGAAACACAGACCCTACCTGGAAGTCCGTGAAGGAGACCCTCCACTGGTTAGCAGGGTCTTTGGAGGTGCGCGGAACCAGGAGGGGGTATCTGAAGTTAGTGACTGACTGACAGCGGTAGGAGTACTCAGCCGGCGCGTACACGTTACGGCTCCCGTTAAACGTTGCTTTCTGACCGTCGTATTCTATCTCCACGGCGTCGAGCGTGAACCAGCGGCGAGCTGACACCTTGTAGTGGCGCTGGGACATGGCAAACCTGGAGACACACAGACACACAATGAGTTCAAATGTCTTGGTTTGTAACAGTGTGTGTGTGTGTGTGTGTCTCCAGTCAACTCACACTAGTTTGAAGGAGCGATGTCCCAGGATATTCTCATAGTTTAGAACCAGACTGACAGACAGAGATGAAAGAAAAATATTTTATTAAAAGAAAAATCGACTACAACATAATTCATCCCAATCATTCCCACGTTCAACAAGGCTGCTGTTCCCATGGTTCCAGCACTAAACCCCCGACCTGGAGTGTGATTGGTTGCAGAGTGAGCCCTGGAGCCTAGGGGTCACTCCCTCTCCAAAGGTCAGAGAGGTGAGGTCGTGTCGTTCCCAGCGACCACCACGGAGCACGCTCACGGTCAGGTTCTCCGCCCACAGCATGATACAGCCGGCTCCGTCCTCCTGGGGAGAGAAGATCAGAAATAAATCCTAATCTCTTCAAGGTAGAATCAGCACAAAGAAAACAGCTGTATCTGGCCGACTGCCACAACAAGTAAGAGCATGAAATGAGGCTAAACTTCTCTGCTGCTCCGTTACCAGGTCACAGCAGCACCTACTGCTCCATCACAGTACCAACGACTGCTCCGTTACCCCGTTACAGCACCACCACCTACTGCTCCGTTACCCCGTTACAGCACCACCACCTACTGCTCCGTTACACAGTCACAGCAGCACCACCTACTGCTCCGTTACCCCGTCACAGCAGCACCACCTACTGCTCCGTTACCCCGTTACAGCAGCACCACCGACTGCTCCGTTACAGCAGCACCACCTACTGCTCCGTCACAGCACCACCTACTGCTCCGTTACCCCGTCACAGCACCACCACCTACTGCTCCGTTACAGCAGCACCACCTACTGCTCCGTTACCCAGTTACAGCACCACCACCTACTGCTCCGTTACCCCATCACAGCAGCACCACCTACTGCTCCGTTACCCCGTTACAGCAGTACCACCTACTGCTCCGTTACCCCATCACAGCAGCACCACCTACTGCTCCGTTACCCCATCACAGCAGCACCACCTACTGCTCCGTTACCCCGTTACAGCAGTACCACCTACTGCTCCGTTACCCAGTTACAGCAGCACCACCTACTGCTCCGTTACCCAGTTACAGCAGCACCACCTACTGCTCCGTTACCCCGTCACAGCAGCACCACCTACTGCTCCGTTACCCAGTTACAGCAGCACCACCTACTGCTCCGTTACCCCGTCACAGCAGCACCACCTACTGCTCCGTTACCCAGTTACAGCAGCACCACCTACTGCTCCGTTACCCAGTTACAGCAGCACCACCTACTGCTCCGTTACCCGTCACAGCAGCACCACCTACTGCTCCGTTACCCAGTTACAGCAGCACCACCTACTGCTCCGTTACCCAGTTACAGCAGCACCACCTACTGCTCCGTTACCCAGTTACAGCAGCACCACCTACTGCTCCGTTACCCAGTTACAGCAGCACCACCTACTGCTCCGTTACCCAGTTACAGCAGCACCACCTACTGCTCCGTTACAGCAGCACCACCTACTGCTCCGTTACAGCAGCACCACCTACTGCTCCGTTACCCAGTTACAGCAGTACCACCTACTGCTCCGTTACCCAGTTACAGCAGTACCACCTACTGCTCCGTTACCCAGTTACAGCAGCACCACCTACTGCTCCGTTACCCAGTTACAGCAGTACCACCTACTGCTCCGTCACAGCAGCACCACCTACTGCTCCGTTACCCCGTCACAGCAGCACCACCTACTGCTCCGTTACCCCGTTGCAGCAGCACCACCTACTGCTCCGTTACCCCGTTGCAGCAGCACCACCTACTGCTCCGTTACCCAGTTACAGCAGCAGCACCACCTATTGCTCCGTTACCCAGTTACAGCAGCACCACCTACTGCTCCGTTACCCCGTTACAGCAGTACCACCTACTGCTCCGTTACCCCGTCACAGCAGCACCACCTACTGCTCCGTTACCCAGTTACAGCAGCACCACCTACTGCTCCGTTACCCAGTCACAGCAGCACCACCTACTGCTCCGTTACCCCGTCACAGCAGCACCACCTACTGCTCCGTTACCCAGTTACAGCAGCACCACCTACTGCTCCGTTACCCAGTTACAGCAGCACCACCTACTGCTCCGTTACCCAGTTACAGCAGCACCACCTACTGCTCTGTTACCCAGTTACAGCAGCACCACCTACTGCTCCGTTACCCAGTTACAGCAGCACCACCTACTGCTCCGTTACCCAGTTACAGCAGCACCACCTACTGCTCCGTTACCCAGTTACAGCAGCACCACCTACTGCTCCGTTACCCAGTTACAGCAGCACCAACTACTGCTCCGTTATCCAGTTACAGCAGCACCACCTACTGCTCCGTTACCCAGTTACAGCAGCACCACCTACTGCTCCGTTACCCAGTTACAGCAGCACCACCTACTGCTCCGTTACCCAGTTACAGCAGCACCACCTACTGCTCCGTTACCCAGTTACAGCAGCACCACCTACTGCTCCGTTACCCAGTTACAGCAGCACCACCTACTGCTCCGTTACCCAGTTACAGCAGCACCACCTACTGCTCCGTTACCCAGTTACAGCAGCACCACCTACTGCTCCGTTACCCAGTTACAGCAGTACCACCTACTGCTCCGTTACAGCAGCACCACCTACTGGTCCGTTACCCAGTTACAGCAGCACCACCTACTGCTCCGTTACCCCGTCACAGCAGCACCACCTACTGCTCCGTTACCCCGTTGCAGCAGCACCACCTACTGCTCCGTTACCCCGTTGCAGCAGCACCACCTACTGCTCCGTTACCCAGTTACAGCAGCAGCACCACCTATTGCTCCGTTACCCAGTTACAGCAGCACCACCTACTGCTCCGTTACCCGTTACAGCAGTACCACCTACTGCTCCGTTACCCGTCACAGCAGCACCACCTACTGCTCCGTTACCCAGTTACAGCAGCACCACCTACTGCTCCGTTACCCAGTCACAGCAGCACCACCTACTGCTCCGTTACCCCGTCACAGCAGCACCACCTACTGCTCCGTTACCCAGTTACAGCAGCACCACCTACTGCTCCGTTACCCAGTTACAGCAGCACCACCTACTGCTCCGTTACCCAGTTACAGCAGCACCACCTACTGCTCCGTTACCCAGTTACAGCAGCACCACCTACTGCTCCGTTACCCAGTTACAGCAGCACCACCTACTGCTCCGTTACCCAGTTACAGCAGCACCACCTACTGCTCCGTTACCCAGTTACAGCAGCACCACCTACTGCTCCGTTACCCAGTTACAGCAGCACCAACTACTGCTCCGTTATCCAGTTACAGCAGCACCACCTACTGCTCCGTTACCCAGTTACAGCAGCACCACCTACTGCTCCGTTACCCAGTTACAGCAGCACCACCTACTGCTCCGTTACCCAGTTACAGCAGCACCACCTACTGCTCCGTTACCCAGTTACAGCAGCACCACCTACTGCTCCGTTACCCAGTTACAGCAGCACCACCTACTGCTCCGTTACCCAGTTACAGCAGCACCACCTACTGCTCCGTTACCCAGTTACAGCAGCACCACCTACTGCTCCGTTACCCAGTTACAGCAGTACCACCTACTGCTCCGTTACAGCAGCACCACCTACTGGTCCGTTACCCAGTTACAGCAGCACCACCTACTGCTCCGTTACCCCGTCACAGCAGCACCACCTACTGCTCCGTTACCCCGTCACAGCAGTGTAAAGAGTACCATGTACTCTGGCAGATTTTTGGGGCGAGTGGAATGTCTTGTATCACTCGTTTACAAGACTTGTTTACAATATCCTGATGAGACTCAGTTGATTATTTCATAGTGTATTTATTGTCCAAGTAAAGAGGCTCTTTACCTGCAGTGTGTGTGTGTGTGTGTGAGAGAGTGAGTGTGTGAGAGAGTGAGTGAGTGAGTGACTGAGTGAGTGAGTGAGAGAACCTTGTACTCCACTGGTGGGTAGACTCCTGTCCTGTCTGATGTCCTGTCGTTGAGCTTCTTCTCTGCCCTTTCCTTCTCCCTCTGTCTCTCTCTCTCCCTCTTTCTGTCTCCGTACTGCAATAGAGAGCGCCCTCCTCTTACACCAGCCTCCATATCCATTGAAATAGATGGCACCTGCTAGAGAGAAGGAAAGAGAGATGGTTAACAGGATACGTCAACTGGTGACTATCCAGGAAAACAAAACGAAAGGAGCACTGTTTGTGCATGAATCTGGTTCACTGACAATACAAACAGGTGTGTGTTTGTGCCTGGTCTGCCTTCATCAGAGCTTTCTGAAAAGGAACATACATAGTGCCATCGGTATGTATGCAGACTTTTCCACTTTGTTACGCCACAAAAGGCTGTAACGTAACACAATGGGGTCTGAATACTTACCGAATGCACTGTACCGACATGTGAACACCCCTTCAACTGAGTGGATTCAGCTATTTCAGCCATACCCATTGCTGATAGGTGTATAAAATCGAACACACAGCCATGCAATCTACATAGACAAAAATTGGCAGTAGAATGGCCCATACTGAAGAGCTCAGGGACTCTCAACGTGGCACCGTCATTGGATGCCACCTTTCCAACAAGTCCATAAGTCAAATCAACTATAAGTGCTGTTATTGTAATGTTGCTCCTAAAAGTTTCCACAACAGCTCATTAGCTCACAGAACGAGACTACCGTGTTCCAAACTTCATCTGGAAGCAACAGCAGCAAAATAACTTAGTCTGGAGCTTCATAAAATGGGTTTCCATGGCCGAGCAGCCGCACACAAGCCTAAGATCACCATGCGCACTACCAAGCATCGGCTGGAGTGGTGTAAAGCTCACTACCATTGGATTATGGAGCAGTGGAAACGCGTTCTCTGGAGGGATGAATCACGCTTCACCATCTGGCAGTCTGACGGACAAATCTGGTTTTGACGGATGCAAGGAGAACGCTACCTGCCCCAATGCATAGTGCCAAATGTACATTTTGGTGGAGGAGGAATAATGGTCTAGGGCTGTTTTTCATGGTTCAGGCCCCTTAGTTCTAGTGAAGGGAAATCTTAACGCTACAGCATACAATGACATTCCAGACGATTCTGTGCTTCCAACTTCAGGCCTTTCCTGTTTCAGCATGACAATGGCCCCCTGTGCGCAAATCACTAGTCCGCAGCACAAGGTGCACCTGTGTGGCGGTAATACGATCACTAGTCAGCAGCACAAGGTGCACCTGTGTGGCGGTAATACGATCACTAGTCCGCAGCACAAGGTGCACCTGTGTGGCGGTAATACGATCACTAGTCCGCAGCACAAGGTGCACCTGTGTGGCGGTAATACGATCACTAGTCCGCAGCACAAGGTGCACCTGTGTGGCGGTAATACGATCACCACCCTAGTCCGCAGCACAAGGTGCACCTGTGTAATGATCATGCTGTTTAATCAGCTTCTTGATATGCCACACGTGTCAGGTGGATGGATTATCTTGGCAAAGGAGAAATGCTCACTAACAGGGATGTAAACTAATCTGTGAACAACATTCGAGAGAAAAGCTTTTTGTGCATCTGGACCATTTCTAGGATCTTTTATATTTCAGCGCATGAAACATGGAGACCAACACTTTACATGTTGTGTTTATGTTCTTCTTCAGTAGAAATCAAATGTGACTTGAGGACAACAATGTTTGTTTCCAAAATTAGGGCTGTTTTTATAAAGAAGTTAAACCAGCTTTCCACGATACTAAGGAGTATGTCGATAGTGGAATAGTCCCGGCCCTGACACGTAAACACACTTACCCGTGAGGGTCTCACTGCTGTGTAGACGGCAGTGTAGGGGACAGACTGGCTCTTCATAATGTTCATCACCTGTCCAATCACCTCATCTACACACACACACAGTTAGTCTTCAGCAATCTGGATCATGCTGTTAGAAGGAACACAGTGAATAAGGGGTGATGTTTGTCCCAGCAGAGCCACCGTACAGTAGAACTATAGACCAATATAGAACACTCACCATTCCCGCTGAGAACCTCCTTCACGGACATCAGATCGGCCCTGTTAGAAACCACACCCACAATCAGATAGACCACACCCATGTAAAGACAAACCACCCCCACAACCAGACAGACCACACCCATATTCAGAAGAGAAAAAAATAAAAATAAACATTTCCCCTTCATTCATTTATCATGGCCACCATTACAACTAAAACAGTCAGGGAGAATCTAAAATCCCCCAAATGTCATGGCATTGGGCTCCCGTTGATTTAGTTATGTTTGAGTCACTCAGATACAGTGGGGCAAAAAAGTATTTAGTCAGCCACCAATTGTGCAAGTTCTCACACTTAAAAAGATGAGGCCTGTAATTTTCATCAAAGGAACACTTCAACGATGACAGACAAAATAAGAAAAAAAAAACATCCAGAAAATCACATTGAAGGATTTTAATGAATTTATTTGCAAATTATGGTGGAAAATAATTATTAATACTACCACTACTACTGTAGACACCACCACTACTCTAACCAGTCACTACTACTGTAGACACCACCACTACTCTTACCAGTCACTACTACTGTAGACACCACCACTACTCTAACCAGTCACTACCACTACTACTGTAGACACCACTACTACTCTAACCAGTCACTACTACACTAGACACCACCACTACTCTAACCAGTCACTAGTACTGTAGACACCACCACTACTCTAACCAGTCACTACCACTACTACTGTAGACACCACCACTACTCTAACCAGTCACTACCACTACTACTGTAGACACCACCACTACTCTAACCAGTCACTACCACTACTACTGTAGACACCACTACAACTGTAGACACCACTACTACTGTAGACACCACCACTACTGTAGTCACCACTACTCTAACCAGTCACTACTACTGTAGACACCACTACTCTAACCAGTCACTACACTACTACTGTAGACACCACCACTACTCTAACCAGTCACTACTACTGTAGACACCACCACTACTCTAAACCAGTCACTAACACTACTACTGTAGACACCACCACTACTCTAACCAGTCACTACTACTGTAGACACCACCACTACTCTAACCAATCACTACCACTACTACTGTAGACACCACTACTACTCTAACCAGTCACTACCACTACTACTGTAGACACCACAACTACTCTAACCAGTCACTACCACTACTACTCTAACCAGTCACTACTACTGTAGACACCACTACTACTGTCGACACCACTACTCTAACCAGTCACTACCACTACTACTCTAACCAGTCACTACTACTGTAGACACCACTACTACTGTAGACACCACTACTACTGTAGTCACCACTACTCTAACCAGTCACTACTACTGTAGACACCACCACTACTCTAACCAGTCACTACACTACTACTGTAGACACCACCACTACTCTAACCAATCACTACCACTACTACTGTAGACACCCCCACTACTCTAACCAGTCACTACCACTACTACTGTAGACACCACTACTACTCTAACCAGTCACTACCACTACTACTGTAGACACCACAACTACTCTAACCAGTCACTACCACTACTACTCTAACCAGTCACTACTACTGTAGACACCACTACTACTGTCGACACCACTACTCTAACCAGTCACTACCACTACTACTCTAACCAGTCACTACCACTACTACTGTAGACACCACAACTACTCTAACCAGTCACTACTACTGTAGACACCACCACTTCTCTAACCAGTCACTACTACTGTAGACACCACCACTACTCTAACCAGTCACTACTACTATTACTGTAGACACCACTACTACTCTAACCAGTCACTACTACTGCAGTCACCACTACTACTGTCGACACCACTACTACTCTATCAGTCACTACCACTACTACTGTAGACACCACTACTCTAACCAGTCACTACTACTGCAGTCACCACTACTACTGTCGACACCACTACTACTCTATCAGTCACTACCACTACTACTGTAGACACCACTACTTTAACCAGTCACTACTACTGTAGACACCACTACTACTCTGACCAGTCACTACTACTGTAGACACCACTACTACTCTAACCAGTCACTACCACTACTACTGTAGACACCACCACTACTCTAACCAGTCACTACTACTATTACTGTAGACACCACCACTACTCTAACCAGTCACTACCACTACTACTGTAGACACCACAACAACTCTAACCAGTCACTACTACTGTAGACACCACTACTACTCTAACCAGTCACTACTACTACTACTGTAGACACCACAACTACTCTAACCAGTTACTACTACTGCAGTCACCACTACTACTCTAACCAGTCACTACCACTGTAGACACCACCACTACTTTAACCAGTCACTACTACTGTAGACACCACTACTACTGTAGACACAACTACTACTCTGACCAGTCACTACTACTGTAGACACCACTACTACTCTGACCAGTCACTACTACTGTAGACACCACTACTACTCTAACCAGTCACTAACACTACTACTGTAGACACCACTACTACTCTAACCAGTCACTACCACTACTACTGTAGACACCACCACTACTCTAACCAGTCACTACTACTGTAGACACCACTACTACTGTCGACACCACAACTACTCTAACCAGTCACTACTACTGTAGACACCACTACTACTCTAACCAGTCACTACCACTACTACCGTAGATACCACTACTACTCTAACCAGTCACTACCACTACTACCGTAGACACCACTACTCTAACCAGTCACTACCACTACTACTGTAGACACCACCACTACTCTAACCAGTCACTACCACTACTACTGTAGACACCACTACAACTGTAGACACCACTACTCTAACCAGTCACTACTACTGTAGACACCACTACTACTCTAACCAGTCACTACTACTGTAGACGCCACCACTACTCTAACCAGTCACTACCACTACTACTGTAGACACCACCACAACTCTAACCAGTCACGACCACTACTACCGTAGACACCACTTCTACTCTAACCAGTCACTACCACAACTCTAACCAGTAACTACCACGACTACTGTAGACACCACTACTACTGTAGACACCACTACTACTCTAACCAGTCACCACTACTGTAGACGCCACTACTACTCTAACCAGTCACTACCACTACTACTGTAGACACCACTACTACTCTAACCAGTCACTACCACTACTACCATAGACACTACTACTCTAACCAGTCACTACCACTACTACCATAGACACCACTACTCTAACCAGTCACGACCACTACTACCGTAGACACCACCACTACTACTCTAACCAGTCACTACCACAACTCTAAACAGTAACTACCACTACTACTGTAGACACCACTACTCTAACCAGTCACTACACCCTACCACAACTCTAACCAGTAACTACCACTACTACTGTAGACACCACTACTCTAACCAGTCACTACCACTACTACTCTAACCAGTCACTACTACTGTAGACGCCACCACTACTCTAACCAGTCACTACCACTACTACTGTAGACACCACTACTACTCTAACCAGTCACTACCACTACTACTCTAACCAGTCACTACTACTGTAGACACCACTACTACTGTCGACACCACTACTCTAACCAGTCACTACTACTGTAGACACCACTACTACTCTAACCAGTCACTACCACTACTACCGTAGACACCACTACTCTAACCAGTCACTACCACTACTACTGTAGACACCACCACTACTCTAACCAGTCACTACCACTACTACTGTAGACACCACTACAACTGTAGACACCACTACTCTAACCAGTCACTACTACTGTAGACACCACTACTACTCTAACCAGTCACTACTACTGTAGACGCCACCACTACTCTAACCAGTCACTACCACTACTACTGTAGACACCACCACAACTCTAACCAGTCATGACCACTACTACCGTAGACACCACTTCTACTCTAACCAGTCACTACCACAACTCTAACCAGTAACTACCACGACTACTGTAGACACCACTACTACTGTAGACACCACTACTACTCTAACCAGTCACCACTACTGTAGACGCCACTACTACTCTAACCAGTCACTACCACTACTACTGTAGACACCACTACTACTCTAACCAGTCACTACCAATACTACCATAGACACTACTACTCTAACCAGTCACTACCACTACTACCATAGACACCACTACTCTAACCAGTCACGACCACTACTACCGTAGACACCACCACTACTACTCTAACCAGTCACTACCACAACTCTAACCAGTAACTACCACTACTACTGTAGACACCACTACTCTAACCAGTCACTACTACTGTAGACACCACTACTACTCTAACCAGTCACTACTACTGTAGACGCCACCACTACTCTAACCAGTCACTACCACTACTACTGTAGACACCACTACTACTCTAACCAGTCACTACCACTACTACTCTAACCAGTCACTACTACTGTAGACACCACTACTACTGTCGACACCACTACTCCTCTAACCAGTCACTACCACTACTACTGTTGACACCACTACTCCTCTAACCAGTCACTACCACTACTACTGTTGACACCACTACTCCTCTAACCAGTCACTACCACTACTACCATAGACACCACTACTCTAACCAGTCACGACCACTACTACCGTAGACACCACCACTACTACTCTAACCAGTCACTACCACAACTCTAACCAGTAACTACCACTACTACTGTAGACACCACTACTCTAACCAGTCACTACTACTGTAGACACCACTACTACTCTAACCAGTCACTACTACTGTAGACGCCACCACTACTCTAACCAGTCACTACCACTACTACTGTAGACACCACTACTACTCTAACCAGTCACTACCACTACTACTCTAACCAGTCACTACTACTGTAGACACCACTACTACTGTCGACACCACTACTCTAACCAGTCACTACTACTGTAGACACCACTACTACTCTAACCAGTCACTACCACTACTACCGTAGATACCACTACTACTCTAACCAGTCACTACCACTACTACCGTAGACACCACTACTCTAACCAGTCACTACCACTACTACTGTAGACACCACCACTACTCTAACCAGTCACTACCACTACTACTGTAGACACCACTACAACTGTAGACACCACTACTCTAACCAGTCACTACTACTGTAGACACCACTACTACTCTAACCAGTCACTACTACTGTAGACGCCACCACTACTCTAACCAGTCACTACCACTACTACTGTAGACACCACCACAACTCTAACCAGTCACGACCACTACTACCGTAGACACCACTTCTACTCTAACCAGTCACTACCACAACTCTAACCAGTAACTACCACGACTACTGTAGACACCACTACTACTGTAGACACCACTACTACTCTAACCAGTCACCACTACTGTAGACGCCACTACTACTCTAACCAGTCACTACCACTACTACTGTAGACACCACTACTACTCTAACCAGTCACTACCACTACTACCATAGACACTACTACTCTAACCAGTCACTACCACTACTACCATAGACACCACTACTCTAACCAGTCTTGACCACTACTACCGTAGACACCACCACTACTACTCTAACCAGTCACTACCACAACTCTAAACAGTAACTACCACTACTACTGTAGACACCACTACTCTAACCAGTCACTACACCCTACCACAACTCTAACCAGTAACTACCACTACTACTGTAGACACCACTACTCTAACCAGTCACTACCACTACTACTCTAACCAGTCACTACTACTGTAGACGCCACCACTACTCTAACCAGTCACTACCACTACTACTGTAGACACCACTACTACTCTAACCAGTCACTACCACTACTACTCTAACCAGTCACTACTACTGTAGACACCACTACTACTGTCGACACCACTACTCTAACCAGTCACTACTACTGTAGACACCACTACTACTCTAACCAGTCACTACCACTACTACCGTAGATACCACTACTACTCTAACCAGTCACTACCACTACTACCGTAGACACCACTACTCTAACCAGTCACTACCACTACTACTGTAGACACCACCACTACTCTAACCAGTCACTACCACTACTACTGTAGACACCACTACAACTGTAGACACCACTACTCTAACCAGTCACTACTACTGTAGACACCACTACTACTCTAACCAGTCACTACTACTGTAGACGCCACCACTACTCTAACCAGTCACTACCACTACTACTGTAGACACCACCACAACTCTAACCAGTCATGACCACTACTACCGTAGACACCACTACTCTAACCAGTCACTACCACTACTACTGTAGACACCACCACTACTCTAACCAGTCACTACCACTACTACTGTAGACACCACTACAACTGTAGACACCACTACTCTAACCAGTCACTACTACTGTAGACACCACTACTACTCTAACCAGTCACTACTACTGTAGACGCCACCACTACTCTAACCAGTCACTACCACTACTACTGTAGACACCACCACAACTCTAACCAGTCATGACCACTACTACCATAGACACCACTACTCTAACCAGTCACGACCACTACTACCGTAGACACCACCACTACTCCTCTAACCAGTCACTACCACTACTACTGTTGACACCACTACTCCTCTAACCAGTCACTACCACTACTACCATAGACACCACTACTCTAACCAGTCACGACCACTACTACCGTAGACACCACCACTACTACTCTAACCAGTCACTACCACAACTCTAACCAGTAACTACCACTACTACTGTAGACACCACTACTCTAACCAGTCACTACTACTGTAGACACCACTACTACTCTAACCAGTCACTACTACTGTAGACGCCACCACTACTCTAACCAGTCACTACCACTACTACTGTAGACACCACTACTACTCTAACCAGTCACTACCACTACTACTCTAACCAGTCACTACTACTGTAGACACCACTACTACTGTCGACACCACTACTCTAACCAGTCACTACTACTGTAGACACCACTACTACTCTAACCAGTCACTACCACTACTACCGTAGATACCACTACTACTCTAACCAGTCACTACCACTACTACCGTAGACACCACTACTCTAACCAGTCACTACCACTACTACTGTAGACACCACCACTACTCTAACCAGTCACTACCACTACTACTGTAGACACCACTACAACTGTAGACACCACTACTCTAACCAGTCACTACTACTGTAGACACCACTACTACTCTAACCAGTCACTACTACTGTAGACGCCACCACTACTCTAACCAGTCACTACCACTACTACTGTAGACACCACCACAACTCTAACCAGTCACGACCACTACTACCGTAGACACCACTTCTACTCTAACCAGTCACTACCACAACTCTAACCAGTAACTACCACGACTACTGTAGACACCACTACTACTGTAGACACCACTACTACTCTAACCAGTCACCACTACTGTAGACGCCACTACTACTCTAACCAGTCACTACCACTACTACTGTAGACACCACTACTACTCTAACCAGTCACTACCACTACTACCATAGACACTACTACTCTAACCAGTCACTACCACTACTACCATAGACACCACTACTCTAACCAGTCTTGACCACTACTACCATAGACACCACCACTACTACTCTAACCAGTCACTACCACAACTCTAAACAGTAACTACCACTACTACTGTAGACACCACTACTCTAACCAGTCACTACACCCTACCACAACTCTAACCAGTAACTACCACTACTACTGTAGACACCACTACTCTAACCAGTCACTACCACTACTTCTCTAACCAGTCACTACTACTGTAGACGCCACCACTACTCTAACCAGTCACTACCACTACTACTGTAGACACCACTACTACTCTAACCAGTCACTACCACTACTACTCTAACCAGTCACTACTACTGTAGACACCACTACTACTGTCGACACCACTACTCTAACCAGTCACTACTACTGTAGACACCACTACTACTCTAACCAGTCACTACCACTACTACCGTAGATACCACTACTACTCTAACCAGTCACTACCACTACTACCGTAGACACCACTACTCTAACCAGTCACTACCACTACTACTGTAGACACCACCACTACTCTAACCAGTCACTACCACTACTACTGTAGACACCACTACTACTCTAACCAGTCACTACTACTGTAGACGCCACCACTACTCTAACCAGTCACTACCACTACTACTGTAGACACCACCACAACTCTAACCAGTCATGACCACTACTACCGTAGACACCACTTCTACTCTAACCAGTCACTACCACAACTCTAACCAGTAACTACCACGACTACTGTAGACACCACTACTACTGTAGACACCACTACTACTCTAACCAGTCACCACTACTGTAGACGCCACTACTACTCTAACCAGTCACTACCACTACTACTGTAGACACCACTACTACTCTAACCAGTCACTACCACTACTACCATAGACACTACTACTCTAACCAGTCACTACCACTACTACCATAGACACCACCACTACTCTAACCAGTCACTACCACTACTACCATAGACACCACTACTCTAACCAGTCACGACCACTACTACCGTAGACACCACCACTACTACTCTAACCAGTCACTACCACAACTCTAACCAGTAACTACCACTACTACTGTAGACACCACTACTCTAACCAGTCACTACTACTGTAGACACCACTACTACTCTAACCAGTCACTACTACTGTAGACGCCACCACTACTCTAACCAGTCACTACCACTACTACTGTAGACACCACTACTACTCTAACCAGTCACTACCACTACTACTCTAACCAGTCACTACTACTGTAGACACCACTACTACTGTCGACACCACTACTCCTCTAACCAGTCACTACCACTACTACTGTTGACACCACTACTCCTCTAACCAGTCACTACCACTACTACTGTTGACACCACTACTCCTCTAACCAGTCACTACCACTACTACCATAGACACCACTACTCTAACCAGTCACGACCACTACTACCGTAGACACCACCACTACTACTCTAACCAGTCACTACCACAACTCTAACCAGTAACTACCACTACTACTGTAGACACCACTACTCTAACCAGTCACTACTACTGTAGACACCACTACTACTCTAACCAGTCACTACTACTGTAGACGCCACCACTACTCTAGCCAGTCACTACCACTACTACTGTAGACACCACTACTACTCTAACCAGTCACTACCACTACTACTCTAACCAGTCACTACTACTGTAGACACCACTACTACTGTCGACACCACTACTCCTCTAACCAGTCACTACCACTACTACTGTTGACACCACTACTCCTCTAACCAGTCACTACCACTACTACTGTTGACACCACTACTCCTCTAACCAGTCACTACCACTACTACCATAGACACCACTACTCTAACCAGTCACGACCACTACTACCGTAGACACCACCACTACTACTCTAACCAGTCACTACCACAACTCTAACCAGTAACTACCACTACTACTGTAGACACCACTACTCTAACCAGTCACTACTACTGTAGACACCACTACTACTCTAACCAGTCACTACTACTGTAGACGCCACCACTACTCTAACCAGTCACTACCACTACTACTGTAGACACCACTACTACTCTAACCAGTCACTACCACTACTACTCTAACCAGTCACTACTACTGTAGACACCACTACTACTGTCGACACCACTACTCTAACCAGTCACTACTACTGTAGACACCACTACTACTCTAACCAGTCACTACCACTACTACCGTAGATACCACTACTACTCTAACCAGTCACTACCACTACTACCGTAGACACCACTACTCTAACCAGTCACTACCACTACTACTGTAGACACCACCACTACTCTAACCAGTCACTACCACTACTACTGTAGACACCACTACAACTGTAGACACCACTACTCTAACCAGTCACTACTACTGTAGACACCACTACTACTCTAACCAGTCACTACTACTGTAGACGCCACCACTACTCTAACCAGTCACTACCACTACTACTGTAGACACCACCACAACTCTAACCAGTCACGACCACTACTACTCTAACCAGTCACTACTACTGTAGACACCACTACTACTGTCGACACCACTACTCTAACCAGTCACTACCACTACTACTGTTGACACCACTACTCCTCTAACCAGTCACTACCACTACTACTGTTGACACCACTACTCCTCTAACCAGTCACTACCACTACTACCATAGACACCACTACTCTAACCAGTCACTACCACTACTACTGTAGACACCACTACTACTCTAACCAGTCACTACTACTGTAGACACCACCACTACTCTAATCAGTCACTACCACTACTACCGTAGACACCACTACTCTAACCAGTCACTACCACTACTACTGTAGACACCACCACTACTCTAACCAGTCACTACCACTACTACTGTTGACACCACTATTACTCTAACCAGTCACTACTACTGTAGACACCACTACTACTGTAGACACCACCACTACTCTAACCAGTCACTACCACTACTACTGTAGACACCACCACTACCCTAACCAGTCACTACCACTACTACTGTTGACACCACTACTACTCTAACCAGTCACTACTACTGTAGACACCACCACTACTCTAACCAGTCACTACCACTACTACTGTAGACACCACTACTACTCTAACCAGTCACTACCACTACTACTGTAGACACCACCACTACTCTAACCAGTCACTACCACTACTACTGTAGACACCACTATTACTCTAACCAGTCACTACTACTGTAGACACCACTACTACTGTAGACACCACCACTACTCTAACCAGTCACTACCACTACTACTGTAGACACCACCACTACCCTAACCAGTCACTACCACTACTACTGTTGACACCACTACTACTCTAACCAGTCACTACTACTATAGACACCACCACTACTCTAACCAGTCACTACCACTACTACTGTTGACACCACTATTACTCTAACCAGTCACTACTACTGTAGACACCACTACTACTGTAGACACCACCACTACTCTAACCAGTCACTACCACTACTACTGTTGACACCACTACATTTACATTTACATTTAAGTCATTTACTACTACTCTAACCAGTCACTACTACTGTAGACACCACCACTACTCTAACCAGTCACTACCACTACTACTGTAGACACCACTACTACTCTAACCAGTCACTACCACTACTACTGTAGACACCACCACTACTCTAACCAGTCACTACCACTACTACTGTAGACACCACTACTCTAACCAGTCACTACCACTACTACCGTAGACACCACAACTCGAACCAGTCACTACTACTGTAGACACCACTACTACTCTAACCAGTCACTACCTCTACTACCGTAGACACCACAACTCGAACCAGTCACTACCACTACTACTGTAGACACCACTACTACTCTAACCCGTCACTACTACTGTAGACACCACTACTACTGTTGACACCACTACTCTAACCACTCTCTACTACTGTAGACACCACCACTCCTCTAACCAGTCACTACCACTCCTATAACTTAATTAACAACCATTAAAACAAGCACACCACATTTTCGTCAGGAAATGTACTTCTCTAGTTATTTCTCTATTACTGATATTTCTTTCTCTGTTGGGAAGAGACAGTCAATCAGCATTTCACTGTTTGTCTTCACCTGTTGTTGACCAAGGGACAGTCAGTCGGCATTTCACTGTTTGTCTACACCTGTTGTTGACCAAGGGACAGTCAGTCGGCATTTCACTGTTAGTCTACACCTGTTGTTTACCAAGTATTTCACTGTTCGTCTACACCTGTTGTTGACCAAGGACCCATCAGTAATAGAGGTTGACCGGTTATGATTTTTCAAAGCCGATACCGATGAAATCGGACGATTTTTAAAATGTATTTGTAATAATGACAATTACAACAATACTGAATGAACACTTATTTTAACTTAATACAATACATCAATAAAATCAATTTATCCTCAAATAAATGAAACATGTTCAATTTGGTTTAAATAATGCAAAAACGGTGTTGGAGAAGAAAGTAAAAGTGCAACATGTGCCATGTAAAAAAGCTAACGTCTAAGTTCCTTGCTCTGAACATGAGAACATATGAAAGCTGGTGGTTCCTTTCAACATGAGTCTTCAATATTCCCAGGTAAGAAGTTTTAGGTTGTAGTTATTATAGGAATTATAGGACTATTTCTCTCTTTTCCATTTGTATTTCATTAACCTTTGACTATTGGATGTTCTTATAGGCACTTTAGTATTGCCAGTGTAACCTTCGTCCCTCTCCTCACTCCTACCTGGGCTCGAACCAGGAACACAACAGCCAACATCGAAGCAGCGTTACCCATGCAGAGCAAGGGGAACAACTACTAGATGGCACAGAGCGAGTGAAGTTTGAAACGCTATTAGCGCGTGCTAACTAGCTAGCCATTTCACTTCGGTTACACCAACCTCATCTCGGGAGTTGATAGGCTTGAAGTCATAAACAGAGCAATACTTGACGCACAGCAAAGACCTGCTGGCAAAACGCACGAAAGCTGTTTGAATGAATGCTTACGAGCCTGCTGCTGCCTACCATCGCTCAGTCAGACTGCTCTGTCGAGCAACGATACGCACCGCATCGATTATATGCAATGCAGGACACGCTAGAAAAAAAACGAGTAATATCATCAACCATGTGTAGTGAACGAGTGATTATGATTGATTGATTGTTTTTTATAAGAGAAGTTTAATGCTAGCTAGCAACTTACCTTGGCTTCTTACTGCATTCGTGTAACAGGCAGTCTCCTTGTGTAGTGCAACGAGAGGCAGGTTGTTATAGCGTTGGACTAGTTAACTGTAAGGTTGCAAATATTGTATCCCCCGAGCTGACAAGGTAAAAGTCTGTCGTTCTGCCCCTGAACAAGGCAGTTAACCCACTGTTCCTAGGCCGTCATTTAAATGTGTTCTTAACTGACTTGCCTAGTTAAATAAAGATGAAATAAAAGGTGTAAAAAATGTATATAAAAAATAAACACTTTTTTTTTGTTTAAAATCAGCCAAATCGGTGTCCAAAAATACCGATTTCCGATTATTATGAAAACTTGAAATCGGTCCTAATTAATCGGCCAATCCGATTAATCGGTCGACCTCAAGTCAGAAAGCATTTCACTGTTAGTCTACACCACCTCCTATTTCACTTTAGCTTAATTGCCCACTCATATTGTACATAATTACAGGTTATATTCCATTCAAATCTGAAAACACTTGGCAATTACTTTAAAACATCAAAATACTGTCTTTGTGGCTGAAAGGCCTTTAAAAAATAAACTACTTAGCCACCGCTGCTGAAAACAATAGTTGTAAACCATATAAAAGTGACCAGTGAGATCAGGACTGTACCCGGTGCTGTAGGGTAGTCTGAAGACCAGCAGGGCGGGGGTAGAAGCATTGAGTCGAAGCTGGCTGAGCATCTCTGGGTCCATGTAGAGAGGAGAGGTGTCTAATTGGTCCTGGAGTTGACCGATCACAGCATTGGATGCTTGCCAGGCCACGGTAGGCAGGACCAACGGGGAAGGGCTGGAGAGGAGCGCCCCCTCTAGGTTAGGGAAGGCACTGTCCTGCTTGTTGCCAAATGCCCCTCCGTACATGGTGAAGTCCTCAATACTCATCTAGAGGGAGGAGACAAACAGTAAGATAACTAATATACAGGTTACTAAGGTAGATTTGTGTGGTGTGTCGTATACAGGTTACTAAGGTAGGGTTGTGTGGTGTGTCGTATACGGGTTACTAAGGTAGGGTTGTGTCGTATACAGGTTACTAAGGTAGGGTTGTGTGGTGTGTCGTATACAGGTTACTAAGGTAGGGTTGTGTGGTGTGTGGTATACGGGTTACTAAGGTAGATTTGTGTGGTGTGTCGTATACAGGTTACTAAGGTAGGGTTGTGTGGTGTGTCGTATACAGGTTACTAAGGTAGGGTTGTGTGGTGTGTCGTATACAGGTTACTAAGGAAGGGTTGTGTGGTGTGTTGTATACAGGTTACTAAGGAAGGGTTGTGTGGTGTGTCGTATACAGGTTACTAAGGAAGGGTTGTGTGGTGTGTCGTATACAGGTTACTAAGGAAGGGTTGTGTGGTGTGTCGTATACAGGTTACTAAGGTAGGGTTGTGTGGTGTGTCGTATACAGGTTACTAAGGAAGGGTTGTGTGGTGTGTTGTATACAGGTTACTAAGGAAGGGTTGTGTGGTGTGTCGTATACAGGTTACTACGGAAGGGTTGTGTGGTGTGTTGTATACAGGTTACTACTGAAGGGTTGTGTGGTATACAGGTTACTAAGGTAGGGTTGTGTGGTGTGTCGTATATGGGTTACTAAGGTAGGGTTGTGTGGTGTGTTGTATACAGGTTACTAAGGAAGGGTTGTGTGGTATACAGGTTACTAAGGTAGGGTTGTGTGGTGTGTCGTATATGGGTTACTAAGGTAGGGTTGTGTGGTGTGTTGTATACAGGTTACTAAGGTAGGGTTGTGTGGTGTGTTGTATACAGGTTACTAAGGAAGGGTTGTGTGGTATACAGGTTACTAAGGTAGGGTTGTGTGGTGTGTCGTATACAGGTTACTAAGGTAGGGTTGTGTGGTGTGTCGTATACAGGTTACTAAGGTAGGGTTGTGTGGTGTGTCGTATACAGTTTACTAAGGTAGGGTTGTGTGGTGTGTTGTATACAGGTTACTAAGGAAGGGTTGTGTGGTATACAGGTTACTAAGGTAGGGTTGTGTGGTGTGTCGTATACAGGTTACTAAGGTAGGGTTGTGTGGTGTGTCGTATACAGGTTACTAAGGTAGGGTTGTGTGGTGTGTCGTATACGGGTTACTAAGGAAGGGTTGTGTGGTGTGTCGTATATGGGTTACTAAGGTAGGGTTGTGTGGTGTGTCGTATACGGGTTACTAAGGTAGGGTTGTGTCGTATACAGGTTACTAAGGTAGGGTTGTGTGGTGTGTCGTATACAGGTTACTAAGGTAGGGTTGTGTGGTGTGTCGTATATGGGTTACTAAGGTAGATTTGTGTGATGTGTCGTATAGAGGTTACTAAGGTAGATTTGTGTGGTGTGTCATATACGGGTTACTAAGGTAGGGTTGTGTGGTATACAGGTTACTAAGGTAGGGTTGTGTGGTGTGTCATATACAGGTTACTAAGGTAGGGTTGTGTGGTGTGTCGTATATGGGTTACTAAGGTAGATTTGTGTGGTGTGTCGTATACAGGTTACTAAGGAAGGGTTGTATACAGGTTACTAAGGAAGGGTTGTGTGGTGTGTCATATACAGGTTACTAAGGTAGGGTTGTGTGGTGTGTCGTATACAGGTTACTAAGGTAGGGTTGTGTGGTGTGTCGTATACAGGTTACTAAGGTAGGGTTGTGTGGTGTGTCGTATACAGGTTACTAAGGTAGGGTTGTGTGGTGTGTCGTATACAGGTTACTAAGGTAGGGTTGTGTGGTGTGTCGTATACAGGTTACTAAGGTAGGGTTGTGTGGTGTGTCGTATACAGGTTACTAAGGTAGGGTTGTGTGGTGTGTCGTATACAGGTTACTAAGGTAGGGTTGTGTGGTGTGTCGTATACAGGTTACTAAGGTAGGGTTGTGTGGTGTGTCGTATACAGGTTACTAAGGTAGGGTTGTGTGGTGTGTCGTATACAGGTTACTAAGGTAGGGTTGTGTGGTGTGTCGTATACAGGTTACTAAGGTAGGGTTGTGTGGTGTGTCGTATATGGGTTACTAAGGTAGATTTGTGTGGTGTGTGGTATACGGGTTACTAAGGTAGATTTGTGTGGTGTGTCGTATACGGGTTACTAAGGTAGATTTGTGTGGTGTGTTGTATACAGGTTACTAAGGTAGGGTTGTGTGGTGTGTTGTATACAGGTTACTAAGGAAGGGTTGTGTGGTATACAGGTTACTAAGGTAGGGTTGTGTGGTATACAGGTTACTAAGGTAGGGTTGTGTGGTGTGTTGTATACAGGTTACTAAGGTAGATTTGTGTGGTGTGTCGTATACAGGTTACTAAGGTAGATTTGTGTGGTGTGTCGTATACAGGTTACTAAGGTAGATTTGTGTGGTGTGTCGTATACAGGTTACTAAGGTAGATTTGTGTGGTGTGTCGTATACAGGTTACTAAGGTAGATTTGTGTGGTGTGTCGTATACAGTTTACTAAGGTAGGGTTGTGTGGTGTGTCGTATACAGGTTACTAAGGAAGGGTTGTGTGGTGTGTTGTATACAGGTTACTAAGGTAGGGTTGTGTGGTGTGTCGTATATGGGTTACTAAGGTAGGGTTGTGTGGTGTGTCGTATATGGGTTACTAAGGTAGGGTTGTGTGGTGTGTTGTATACAGGTTACTAAGGTAGGGTTGTGTGGTGTGTTGTATACAGGTTACTAAGGAAGGGTTGTGTGGTGTGTATTACCTTGTCCTGCAGGAAGAGCAGTACGTTGCGCGGGGCGGACCCCAGGGCGGTCTCCAGGTATGAGCTCAGCTGAGTGACACCCACTATGTGACCAGCAGCAGGAACAGCCTGGGACGGCAGACCAGACCTGACATCGTTCAGGAGGGACCAAACGTTACCAAACAGAGTGCAACAGGGACTTCAACTGAAAAGACTAAGAGGACATGTCTTGACCAGCAAACTGATGCTGAATTTCCAAATAGAATACAACTTTGTCAATTGGTTAGAATGGAAACTTGGCTTCTGCCTTCCCCAACACCCCCAGATACACAATTGGTCACAGTAAAAAGCAGCCCTATTGGTTTGGGTTACACAATCAAGGGTAGTTTGTGTCTTGGCTACTCGGCCTGTCAATGGGATGCTGGTCCAAACTCCTCTTAATCTCCCCTCAAATTAACTTATCCAACAAGAACATATAGATGTAGAATTTCCGTAAGGAAGCGTCCCTATGTTATAGCCTGAACCAGTATCTGGGCAGAGAGGAGACCATGAATGACCAGTCCCTTCTCTGCTCAGTTAGCTACAGCTCTGCAAGCATGTCAAAATACTGTGCCTTCAGAAAAAAAACAATAGCCCCTTCACGTATTCCACATTTTGTTGTTACAGCGGGAATTCAACATGGATTAAATAAATACACATTTTCACCCATCTACACACAATACCCCATAATGACAATGTGAAAACATGCTTTAATTTTTTATTTTTGCTAATATATTGAAAATGAAATACAGAACTATCTAATTTACATAAGTATTCACACCCCACAACACATTAGAATCACATTTTGCAGCTATTAGGGCAGTGACTTTCTGGGTATGTCTAAGAGCTTTCCACAACATTCTTTTTTAAATTCTTCAAAACGGTTGATGATCATTGCTAGACTGCCATTTTAAAGCCATATACCTTCAAGCCGATTAAAGTCTAAACTAACTAGGAAACATTCACTGTCTTCTAGGTCAGCAACTTCACTGTATATTGGGCCTTGTGTTTTGGGTTATTGTCCTGCTGAAAAGTGAATTCATCTCCCAGTGTATGTTGGAAAGCAGACAACCAGATTTTCTTCTAGGATTTTGCCTGGTTTAGGGCTTGTAAGTAAGCATTTCACAGTAAGGTCTACACCTGTTGTATTCAGCTAATGTGCTTAACTCCCTAGCAGGGGTTGTAACAAAATTATAATTCCAATCATTTCATTCGGGAACAGAACCACTATTTCTATCCATTTTGTTCCACTGTTCCTAGCAGCAAAATAAAGTTCAGAGCCAGTTCAAATCCCGCCCAAAATTACAGGTTTATATTGTTCCTTTATGTTCCTTTTTTAACCTGTGAAATCATTTATTTTGTACATTTAGCTCATTAAATGACTTCACCAATCAGTGCGGATAGAGCCTGCTAGTTGTTTACATGCGTTATGGACAAACAAGTGAAGCTTAGGGTGCAAAATGCAACTGAAATTTTGCCGGTGAGTGGAGAGAGCGAGAGGGTTGAGGTGGAGGCTTGAAGCGCTGGGCATCTTGTTATGACCGGCATTATATTAATTAGGTGCACAGAAATTATACCTAGGAGCGGCTTCTAAGGAGGAACATCGAAAGTCCTTTGAGTTAACTTGCTAACAAGCTTGTGTGTGCAGAGCAGCACCAGAATGAAAAACACATCTTACCTTTTTGCAGTTAATAAATCCAACGTGCATAACATAACTAGGCTTATAGTATCCTTAACTAGCTCTGAAAAAGTTAACCCATTCTTCTCTAGCTAATAAAAAATCTCCCCATCTTCTGAATGAAGCTGGTAAGGTCAGCACAGTAGCCTATGCTAAGGTCAGCACAGTAGCCTGGGCTTCGGAGGGTAATGTAACCCCCCCACACACACGTAAAGATTTCCAGCTTTCAGGTAGACACTGGAACAAGTCTGAATGACAGTTAGGGTTTTGCATAGACGCTGTGTTGTGGGACCAGACAAGAAATGCCTGGAACATAAAAGAGTGTTATTAACCAGTTCCCATGCGTTGAACATAACGTTCCCGGAACAGTATGGATCACTTTCGTTCCAGGTTCCGTTTCTGTTCTTTGAAAAATGTTTGTTTGCGGATTCCTGTTCTGTTCCCTGAACCGTTGCCAACCACCTGCTCCCTCGTCCTTGCCGATGACAAGCAGAGCCATAATTTGATGCAGCCACCACCACCACGAATCAAGATGGCGTAGCAGTGGGGATGTCTGTTTTGATTGTTTTGTCCCGTACGTTGTATACATAGTTTTTCTTTGTACATATTATTTTTTAAATGTAATTTTCCATCTACGGACTGAACACTCTCCTGCAACCCGCCTCACCCAATATAGTCTGCTATTTTTACACTTTTGAACCAGAACCCCCTTCTGAAGTTAGCCAGCTAACTAGCTACTAGCTAGTAGTTAGCCTGAAGCGAGCCTTGAACTAGGCCCATCTCCCGGCTAGCTGAAGAGATTCCATCAAGCAATCCCTGGGCTTCAAATACCTTTTTTGCCAATTGGTCTGGACCCTTTGTTGCCGACATGGAGCTCCGCCGATCCATCACGACTGGTCTGCCGACCGTCCGAGGGTTGTTTCAACAGACTCTTGTTGCGACGTCCCCGAGGCCTATCTGCTAGCCTCGGCCTGCTAGCTGTCTGAATCGCCTCCAGCACGCCTAGCTACTCACTGGGCCCTATGATCACTCGGCTACGCATGCCTCTCCCTAATGTCAATATGTCGTCTATTGCTGTTTTGGTTAGTCATTTTTCTCTTATTTCACTGTCGAGCCTCCAGCCCTGCTCAATATGCCTTAGCTAGCCCTTATGTTCCATCCCCCACATATGCAGTGATTGCGCTTGGCTTGAATGGTGCCTCTCGAGACAAAACAAATCTCTCATCGTAACTCAATGCCTAGGCTTACCTCCACTGTACTCACATCCTACCATACCCTTGTATGTACATTATGCCCTGAATCTATTCTACCACGCCCAGAAACCTGCTCCTTTTACTTTCAGTTCTGAACGCACTAGCCAACCAGTTCATATAGCCTTTAGCCGTACCCTCGTCCAACTCCTCCTCTGGTGATGTAGAGGTTAACCCAGGCCCTGCAGCCCCCAGCATCACTCCCATTCCCCAGGGACTCCCATTTGTTTACTTCCGTAACAGTAAAAGCCTTGGTTTCATGCATGTTAATGTCAGAAGCCTCCTCCCTAAGTTTGTTTTATTCAATGTTTTAGCACACTCCACCAACCCAGATGTCCTTGCCATGTCTGAATCCTGGCTTAGAAAAACCACCAAAATTCCTGAAATTTCCATCCCAAACTATAACATTTTTCGACAAGATAGAACTGCCAAAGGGGGCGGAGTTGCAATCTTGGGGCGGCAGCGTAGCCTAGTGGTTAGAGTGTTGGACTAGTAACTGGAAGGTTGCAAGTTCAAATCCCCGAGCTGACAAGGTACAAATCTGTCGCTCTGCCCCTGAACAGGCAGTTAACCCACTGTTCCTAGGCCGTCATTTGAAAATAAGAATTTGTTCTTAACTGACTTGCCTAGTAAAATAAAGGTTACAAATATATATATATATAATAAATAAATCTACTGCAGAGAAAGCCTGCAGAGTTCTGTCAAACTACCCAGGTCTGTCCCCAAACAGTTCGAGCTTCCACTTTTAAAAATCCAACTTTCCAGAAACAAGTCTCTCACCGTTGCCGCTTGTTATAGACCCCGCTCGGCCCCCAGTTGTGCCCTGGACACCATATGTGAATTGATCACCCCCCATCAATCTTCAGAGTTCGTACTGTTAGGTGACCTAAACAGGAGCATACTCAACACCCCGGCCGTCCTACAATCTCAGCTAGATGCACTCAATCTCACAAATCTTCAAGGAACCTAACCCGAGGATTAATCCTACTCCTCTGCCAGGGCGTCCAGTGTGCTCCTCCGCCAGGGCGTCCAGTGTGCTCCTCTGCCAGGGCGTCCACTGTGCTCCTCCGCCAGGGCTTCCAGTGTGCTCCTCCGCCAGGGCGTCCACTGTGCTCCTCCGCCAGGGCGTCCAGTGTGCTCCTCCGCCAGGGCGTCCACTGTGCTCCTCCGCCAGGGCGTCCACTGTGCTCCTCCACCAGGGCGTCCACTGTGCTCCTCCACCAGGGCGTCCACTGTGCTCCTCCGCCAGGGCGTCCAGTGTGCTCCTCCGCCAGGGCGTCCACTGTGCTCCTCCACCAGGGCGTCCAGTGTGCTCCTCCGCCAGGGCGTCCAGTGTGCTCCTCCGCCAGGGCGTCCAGTGTGCTCCTCCGCCAGGGCGTCCACTGTGCTCCTCCACCAGGGCGTCCAGTGTGCTCCTCCGCCAGGGCGTCCAGTGTGCTCCTCCACCAGGGCGTCCACTGTGCTCCTCCACCAGGGCGTCCAGTGTGCTCCTCCGCCAGGGCGTCCAGTGTGCTCCTCCGCCAGGGCGTCCACTGTGCTCCTCCGCCAGGGCGTCCACTGTGCTCCTCCACCAGGGCGTCCACTGTGCTCCTCTGAATAACCAGAGGATTAATCTAACTCCCCCGCCAGGGCGTCCACTGTGCTCTTCCACCAGGGCGTCCACTGTGCTCCTCCACCAGGGCGTCCACTGTGCTCCTCCACCAGGGCATCCACTGTGCTCCTCCACCAGGGCGTCCACTGTGCTCCTCTGAATAACCAGAGGATTAATCCAACTCTTCCACCAGGGTGTCCAGTGTGCTCCTCCGCCAGGGCGTCCACTGTGCTCCTCTGAATAACCCGAGAGCGAAACGCCGGGAATTGACTGACTCTCAGAGGGAACTCTGTCACTCCAGATTGGATTGATGAACACACTCAAAATATTATTTACAGTTAGCCCATGTAAACAGATCAGGTGGCTAAGTAGGTAAACGTCCTGCTAGCTCGATGAGGACATGACCTAAACTACCTACATCTCATATGGCCAACATAATAGTACATTTCTTACTGGCTAGTGGCTTCACATATGAAATTGTCACGATATATATATATATATATATATATATATACAAATGAAATTGTCACGATATATATATATCGTGACAATTTCATATATATATATATATCGTGACAATTTCATTTGTATATATATATATATATATATATATATATTGTATTATTGTCACGATATAACGTAACTAGCTAGGTATCGAGCAAGCAAATACGTTAGGACAATATGAATATCCCCACTATGAGTATGAATGACAAGAGGTCAACCACCTTGCACGGCTAGAAACGCAACCCCATAATATCAGAGACCAAAACCAACCACACACACCGCCCTTACCCTTCACTCGTCCAGAGCATCAGCGGCACCTGTTCGTCACATTTCCCGGAGGAGAAGGTGCACAACACGGCTAGAAATGTCGCCATACAGCCCCGACCAGACATCCTCCTCTGCTCAGCCGCCATCTTCCTCCGGAGTAGAAAGATGTTCTACTGTGGTACTACAGGGAATGACGTTGTGCCCGTCGCCCGCAGATCACTGGACCCAACCCGGTGTCTCATTGGACGCGTTTGAGTGGTAGCCGAGTGTAGACGGAAGTCAACGAGTGAAGTCGGGGAGGTAAATATGCACGGACACCAACTCGATTTGACAATTCATGCTATTTCTAAGAAACGTGACAGTAGATGGGGTTCCATTCCAATTGGCGCCAGATTTTAATGTGAATATTCTAGAATCGGCATAAAGAAACGATGCGCATTTCCTCATCAGTGGTATTTTTATTTATTTAACTAGGCAAGTCAGATAAGAACAATTCATATTTTCAATGATGGTCTAGGAACAGTGGGTTAACTGCCTTGTTCAGGGGCAGAACGATATATTTTTACCGTGTCAGCTCAGGGACTTGATATTCAAACTCCAAATTTTCAAAATTCACAGGAAATAAAACGAATATTCGAAACTCTTTGCACACAGAACACCCAGCTGGGGATGGTGATATAACTGAGTAGACCAATCCTTCTACACCAGACTTGTAACTTGTCCAGTTACTAGTCCAACACTCTAACCACGAGGCTATGTTGCCCCGTATGTTTCCACCAAATGGACTTGTCGCAGATACAAATCAGTGCGTGATGACATACTGCACACAAAAAGTCATTTTTCGCTTAAATTTGGACCAAATAAAAGTCTAAAATTCAATATTTTTGTCACAAAAACGGCTGTGTTTAATAATGCGTCTACTCTGGTCTTGGCAACCTGCGCTCTAGCCAACAGTTTACAGATACAGTGAAGCTAGTCTATCTGCAGGTCTATCTACATGATGAGATTATTATGGATAAGAGCGAGAATATTTTTATTTGTCAAACGGCTGTCAAGCATCGATCATCATGTCACCAGAATAAGTCCCTCGATATATATTGGAAAGCAGCATCAGGCTCATCACCGTGCACTTTCACCACCCTATGAAGTTAATCATCATTTATTTCATCTTTAGCCAAACAAACTGCATGGATTATATAGTCGTAGTGTGATGACCGCACAATATATCATCACGTGACTCCAAATGTTCTCCGATATGATCATAACTATTGTTGGATCCTGTATTGTACATTATAGCCATTAGTGTATATATATATGATTAAATATTATCTGCTGTTGGCTTGTGTGGATGTATGTATGTGTTATGCAACATAGCTGACTTGAAACATTGTTAAAAGTATCAGGGCCATGGGACTTTCTCATGATGGAAAAATACAGAAAAGCATGAAGACAGGAACTGTTCAAATTAGTTGGGAGGGGGGCACATTCAGAGCGGGGTGTTGCGAGAACAAGCGGTCTTTTGTTAGATAACAGGAGCCAGGTGCGAGATAACGGTATGGAGCATGAGAACCTGGATGTTCTTCACATCTATCAACAGAAGCGCCAAGAGGCGGGGACCCGCCTGAGCGCCTGCAATAGGCTGAGCAAGTTTAAACCACGCCCAGTCTCTACTGTGATAGTCCAACAGACGGGTTGGAACTGTCTATCACAGTATAAACAATACTGTTTTACATACATCTTGTCAGTTCCCTGTTCTGCCCTGCGTGGTATTACAGTGAGCCCGTATATACGAAAGTTGCATTTGCCATTTATTACTTAGCTAATAAAAATACATAGTATAAAATCGGTGACTCATTGTTATATTTATCCTGATACCAGATTTGAATTTACGCAACTCTAACACTATTCAATATTTGCGAATAAAGACGCTTCCACCGCAATTTCCCACATAATTAATTTTACGGACAGTTTTTTTTCCAGCATCCAGTTTTTATGAGAGTAAAGTCACTGTCAAAAAAGAATAATCAGGACAGCTGTATGGAGCCACATAGCTGCCAAAAGGTTGAATGTGGGTATCTTTGGGATAGCATGAAAAGCCATATACATAAATTGTTAGGAGGATCGTAAGAAAAGCCATGCGTTAATCATGAAATGTAATAGTTAAATTATATCTGTAAACCTACAAACTCCTGTTACGACTATGAATGAACACGTTCAAGTCTTACTTTACCACTCCCTTCAATCGGTTACAGATCTTTTTTATATGTACAAACTGTCAGGGATGTGGCATCTGCAAAGGACATGAACCAAACATTGCTCGTCGAAGTTGTCGAGTCAATAAAGCAACTCTTGCATTGCAGCTTCCGGTTTCATTTCTAAAAAAGTTTAGCTTGTTTTAGACCTGCATTCAATAACGACGTTATACCAGTAGATGGCGTAGTAAAGGCTTGGACCTTCAGCAAATGACTTGTGTGAGAATGATACTATAAAGACACAGAAGAGCCTTGTCTAGAATAGCCGTCTGAGCTACAAACTAGGAAGTAAATATGATTTAATCTAGGCCTATTCCACTATCTAAATATGTCATGCTGTTGTGTGTTATTTAATGGACATTTAATTGCATAAATTGTATAGGGGCTAATGTGGTGATCATGTGACCTAATGAATCACACGTGTGCCAGTATTTGGGAGCGTGGACTGTAGGCCTTATATTAGGCCTTTTGACTGTTGTATTTGTGAATTCCACTCTGTATGGAGGCTTGTTAAAGCCATTTGCGTGGCTCAACCCCGTCACGCAGAGGATATATCCATATCAATAAATGAGACAAAACAAAATATTGATTAAGTCTTGGCTATGACCCGTCCTGACCTAAATTGCGAAGGGGTCCCAAATGGTCAAGACTATCTAAAGCCTATTCTTATTGCCAATTTTCCCTATCAGCCACTGCATGTGCTTCTTGTTGTTTCAAATGTATTTAGAGGCCTGTGAACTACAGTCTCTTTTTAACGGGAGGCCTATAATAAAAACAGTTATAAAACACAAATATAATTAAACAATTATTCCGCAAGACACCAGTACGCGAAATGATAGCCTAAATATGATAGCCTGAATATGCAGCAGCTACTCTTCCTGGGGTCCATTAACTACTGAATATGCAGCAGCTACTCTTCCTGGGGTCCATTAACTACTGAATATGCAGCAGCTACTCTTCCTGGGGTCCATTAACTACTGAATATGCAGCAGCTACTCTTCCTGGGGTCCATTAACTACTGAATATGCAGCAGCTACTCTTCCTGGGGTCCATTAACTACTGAATATGCAGCAGCTACTCTTCCTGGGGTCCATTAACTACTGAATATGCAGCAGCTACTCTTCCTGGGGTCCATTAACTACTGAATATGCAGCAGCTTCTCTTACTGGGGTCCATTAACTACTGAATATGCAGCAGCTACTCTTACCGGGGTCCATTAACTACTGAATATGCAGCAGCTACTCTTACCGGGGTCCATTAACTACTGAATATGCAGCAGCTACTCTTACCGGGGTCCATTAACTACTGAATATGCAGCAGCTACTCTTACCGGGGTCCATTAACTACTGAATATGCAGCAGCTACTCTTACCGGGGTCCATTAACTACTGAATATGCAGCAGCTACTCTTACTGGGGTCCATTAACTACTGAATATGCAGCAGCTACTCTTACCGGGGTCCATTAACTACTGAATATGCAGCAGCTACTCTTCCTGGGGTCCATTAACTACTGAATATGCAGCAGCTACTCTTACCGGGGTCCATTAACTACTGAATATGCAGCAGCTACTCTTACCGGGGTCCATTAACTACTGAATATGCAGCAGCTACTCTTACCGGGGTCCATTAACTACTGAATATGCAGCAGCTACTCTTCCTGGGGTCCATTAACTACTGAATATGCAGCAGCTACTCTTACCGGGGTCCATTAACTACTGAATATGCAGCAGCTACTCCTCCTGGGGTCCATTAACTACTGAATATGCAGCAGCTACTCTTACCGGGGTCCATTAACTACTGAATATGCAGCAGCTACTCCTCCTGGGGTCCATTAACTACTGAATATGCAGCAGCTACTCTTACCGGGGTCCATTAACTACTGAATATGCAGCAGCTACTCTTACTGGGGTCCATTAACTACTGAATATGCAGCAGCTACTCTTACCGGGGTCCATTAACTACTGAATATGCAGCAGCTACTCCTCCTGGGGTCCATTAACTACTGAATATGCAGCAGCTACTCTTCCTGGGTCCATTAACTACTGAATATGCAGCAGCTACTCCTCCTGGGGTCCATTAACTACTGAATATGCAGCAGCTACTCTTCCTGGGTCCATTAACTACTGAATATGCAGCAGCTACTCTTACTGGGGTCAATTAACTACTGTACTTTTTAGATCCTTATTCTAAAATTGATTAAATAAAAAATGTCCTCATCAATCTACACACAACACCCCATAATGACAAAGCAAAAACAGGTTATAGAAATGTTTGCAAATCTATATATAAAAAATAAATTAAACAAATACCTTATTTACATAACTATTCAGACCCTTTGCTGTGAGAGTAGAGCTCAGCTGTTTTCATTGATCATCATTTAGATGATTCTTCAACTTGATTGGAGTCCACGTGTGGTAAATTAAATTGATTGGACAAGATTTGGAAAGGCACACACCTGTTTATATAAGATCCCACAGTTGACAGTGCATGTCAGAGTAAAAACCAAGCCATGAGGTTGAAGGAATTGTCCGTAGAGCTCTGAGACAGGATTGTGTCTAGGCACAGAGGCACCAAGACTGAACTCTTTAGGCTTGAATGCCCACGTCATATCTGGAAGAAACCTGGTACCATCCCTATGGTGAAGCATGGTAGTGGCTGGGAGACTAGTCAGGATCGAGGGAAAGATGAACGGAGCAAAGTACAGAGAGATCCTTGATGAAAACCTGCTCCAGAGTGCTCATGACCTCAGACTGGGGGAGAAAGTTCACCTTCCAACAGGACAACAACCCTAAGCACACAGCCAAGACAATGCAGAAGTGGATTTCTGAATGTTCTTGAATGGCCCAGCCAGAACCCGGACTTGAACCCGATCAAACATCTCTGGAGAGACCTGAAAATAGCTGTGCAGCGACGCTCCCCATCCAACCTGACAAAGCTTGAGAGGATCTGCAGAGATCCTCCACCTGACCATATAAAGACTAGAAGAGAAATTGTCCTGAAACATGAAGCACTATCATGCATGCTGTTGATATTGGTTCTGTATTACAGGTAAGGGCAAGGCGTGCTGCTCTGTTCTGAGCCAGCTGCTTCTATGCTAGGTCTTTCTTTGCTGCACCTGACCATATTACTGCACCTGACCATATTACTGGACAGTAATCAAGATGGAAAGGGACCAGAGCCTGATCAACTAATACAGTTGATCTGTGTTAAAAATGCAGAACATCTTTTTATAAACAGATATACACTACATCACCAAAATGATGGGCCTTCGAATTAGTGGATTCGGCTATTTCAGCAACTCCATATTAATGATTTTGGAATGAGATGTACGAGCAGGTGTCAACATATTGGTGATGTAGTGTACGGCTCCCCATCTTCAAAACAACTTTGTCAATATAATTTGACCAAGATAACTGACCATCCAATGTTACTCCTAGGAGTTCAGCTTCTTCAACTTGGTCAATGACCAAACCCTTTATACACCAGTGTACTGATATGAGTAGGACACATGACATCCCTAACCCTTTATACACCAGTTGAAGCTCGCATCCGCTACAAGACCATGGTGCTTGCCTACGGAGCTGTGAGGGGAACGGCACCGCAGTACCTCCAGGCTCTGATCAGGCCCTACACCCAAGCAAGGGCACTGCGTTCATCCACCTCTGGCCTGCTCGCCTCCCTACCATTGAGGAAGTACAGTTCCCGCTCAGCCCAGTCAAAACTGTTCGCTGCTCTGGCCCCCCAATGGTGGAACAAACTCCCTCACGACGCCAGGACAGCGGAGTCAATCACCACCTTCCGGAGACACCTGAAACCCCACCTCTTCAAGGAATACCTAGGATAGGATAAGTAATCCTTCTCACCCCCCCCCTTAATGATTTAGATGCACTATTGTAAAGTGGCTGTTCCACTGGATGTCAGAAGGTGAATTCACCAATTTGTAAGTCGCTCTGGATAAGAGCGTCTGCTAAATGACTTAAATGTAAATGTAAATGTACTGATATGAGTAGGACACATGACATCCCTAACCCTAACCCTTCATACACCAGTGTACTGATAACAACAACAACTCGTATCTGCCTTAATGGTTATTGGTCACATGCACATGGTTAACAGATGTGATTGGTCACATACACATGGTTAGCAGATGTTATTGGTCACATACACATGGTTAGCAGATGTTATTGGTCACATGCACATGGTTAGCAGATGTTATTGGTCACATGGTTAGCAGATGTTATTGGTCACATACACATGGTTAACAGATGTTATGGGTCACATACACATGGTTAGCAGAGGTTATTGGTCACATACACATGGTTAGCAGATGTTATTGGTCACATACACATGGTTAGCAGATGTTATTGGTCACATACACATGGTTAGCAGATGTTATTGGTCACATACACATGGTTAACAGATGTTATGGGTCACATACACATGGTTAGCAGATGTTATTGGTCACATACACATGGTTAGCAGATGTTATTGTGAGTGCAGCGAAATGCTTGTAGATCGAACAGTGCAGCAATATCTTAACAGGTAATATCTATCAGGTAATATCTATCAGGTAATATCTAACAGGTAATATCTAACAGGTAATATCTAACAGGTAATATCTAACAGGTAATATCTAACAGGTAATATCTAACAGGTAATATCTATCAGGTAATATCTAACAGGTAATATCTAACAGGTAATATCTATCAGGTAATATCTATCAGGTAATATCTAACGGGTAATATCTAACAGGTAATATCTAACAGGTAATATCTAACAATTCCACAACAACACCTAATATCTATCAGGTAATATCTAACAATTCCACAACAACACCTAATATCTATCAGGTAATATCTAACAATTCCACAACAACACCTAATATCTATCAGGTAATATCTAACAATTCCACAACAACACCTAATGCAGTAAAGGAATGGGATGAGAATATATAATTATAAAATATATGGACGAGAAGTGACAGAGCGGCTCAGATGCAATAGATAATAAAGAATAGTGAAGGATACAGTATATACATATGAGATGAGTAATGTGAGATATGTGAACATTCTTAAAGTTACTTGTGTTCCATTTATTAAAGTGGCCAATGATTTCAAGTCTGTAGGTAGGCAGCCACCTCTGTGTTAGTGATGGCTGTTTAACAATCTGATGGCCTTGATGGCTGCAAGTATGTAGCTGTTGAGGAGCAACTGCAGAAAAGGACAGTTGACATGATAGTTGTTCCTGCAGTCTTCATGTAAAGCACAAATCGGACAGGTTTTATCCCCATAATGCGTCACACTTTCAAAGGCAAAAGTGATCCGCTCGAACGAGCCCATTGTGTCTGATCGCAAGCTGATGGTGCTTTCAAGACAACTGGGAACTCTGAAAAGGTCGAATCACGACGTCAGTGATCTTCAGGTCGGCACTATAGAAAGGTACCTGACTTTATGATTTGAAATTTCCGAGTTGGATGATCGTTTAAAATTATTTTTTCCAGTCTGAGCATTTTCTTTCTTCCGAGTTCCCAGTTGTCTTGAACTCACTGAAGTCTGAGATTTCCCAGTTCCCAGGTGTCTTGAACTCACTGAAGTCTGAGATTTCCCAGTTCCCAGGTGTCTTGAACTCACTGAAGTCTGAGATTTCCCAGGTGTCTTGAACGCACTGAAGTCTGAGATGTCCCAGTTCCCAGGTGTCTTGAACTCACTGAAGTCTGAGATTTCCCAGTTGCCAGGTGTCTTGAACTCACTGAAGTCTGAGATTTCCCAGTTCCCAGGTGTCTTGAACTCACTGAAGTCTGAGATTTCCCAGTTCCCAGGTGTCTTGAACGCACTGAAGTCTGAGATGTCCCAGTTCCCAGGTGTCTTGAACGCACTGAAGTCTGAGATGTCCCAGTTCCCAGGTGTCTTGAACGCACTGAAGTCTGAGATGTCCCAGTTCCCAGGTGTCTTGAACTCACTGAAGTCTGAGATTTCCCAGTTCCCAGGTGTCTTGAACGCACTGAAGTCTGAGATTTCCCAGTTCCCAGGTGTCTTGAACTCACTGAAGTCTGAGATTTCCCAGTTCCCAGGTGTCTTGAACTCACTGAAGTCTGAGATTTCCCAGTTCCCAGGTGTCTTGAACGCACTGAAGTCTGAGATGTCCCAGTTCCCAGGTGTCTTGAACGCACTGAAGTCTGAGATGTCCCAGTTCCCAGGTGTCTTGAACGCACTGAAGTCTGAGATGTCCCAGTTCCCAGGTGTCTTGAACTCACTGAAGTCTGAGATTTCCCAGTTCCCAGGTGTCTTGAACGCACTGAAGTCTGAGATTTCCCAGTTCCCAGGTGTCTTGAACTCACTGAAGTCTGAGATTTCCCAGTTCCCAGGTGTCTTGAACGCACTGAAGTCTGAGATGTCCCAGTTCCCAGGTGTCTTGAACGCACTGAAGTCTGAGATGTCCCAGTTCCCAGGTGTCTTGAACTCACTGAAGTCTGAGATTTCCCAGTTCCCAGGTGTCTTGAACGCACTGAAGTCTGAGATTTCCCAGTTCCCAGGTGTCTTGAACTCACTGAAGTCTGAGATTTCCCAGTTCCCAGGTGTCTTGAACGCACTGAAGTCTGAGATGTCCCAGTTCCCAGGTGTCTTGAACGCACTGAAGTCTGAGATGTCCCAGTTCCCAGGTGTCTTGAACTCACTGAAGTCTGAGATTTCCCAGTTCCCAGGTGTCTTGAACGCACTGAAGTCTGAGATTTCCCAGTTCCCAGGTGTCTTGAACGCACTGAAGTCTGAGATTTCCCAGTTCCCAGGTGTCTTGAACTCACTGAAGTCTGAGATTTCCCAGATCCCAGGTGTCTTGAACTCACTGAAGTCTGAGATTTCCCAGTTCCCAGGTGTCTTGAACTCACTGAAGTCTGAGATTTCCCAGGTGTCTTGAACTCACTGAAGTCTGAGATTTCCCAGTTCCCAGGTGTCTTGAACTCACTGAAGTCTGAGATTTCCCAGTTCCCAGGTGTTTTGAACTCACTGAAGTCTGAGATTTCCCAGTTCCCAGGTGTCTTGAACTCACTGAAGTCTGAGATTTCCCAGTTCCCAGGTGCTTTGAAAGAGGCAAGTGAATGGGCGCGTTTTAACAAATCAGTTTGGTCAAGTTGATAGTCACAGCCTTTCAAAGTGTGTTGCATTGTGGGGATAAAATAGCCAGACTTCCACCTACAGTTTTGACTGCAGCCAACTGCCAGGCTCGACAGATGCTCTTCGTCATAGAGAATGATGGAGGCCTCTAGTGGCCAAAAGGCCGTATTAGCATGGGCAGCGCCATGGAGATCGTCACCATTTTAATGTAGTCAACTGGGTGGCTGATCCCTCCTGGTGACCCTGTTCGAGTCATGTCCAACCGGGTCATCAGGGTGGATCAGCCAATTGTGAAGAACATTTACAACTTTAAAATGGAGATAGTCTTCATGACGCTGCCCATGATGTCACAGAAGCTATGACATCACATATACAAAGATGAGTCCTCAATCTCTGTGCTCTTTACCAATGCCATCCTGCAGCCACCACCTGTATAGTGGGGGGCTCTATTGTCAACCAATTATCAATTATTATTATTTTTGGACCCATGTGAACGTGACCATATACATGACTGAAACCAAAACCAACTTTGCTGCAATTAATGTGGATATTTAAAACTTAACAAATTGATTGTAAAATGTACACATATATTTTCAGTTTGAGTGTGATGGGTGTTGGAGACATGTTTATTTCATCATTATAAAGAGACACTTTTATAAACAATGGCAACACTGCCATAGTGCTCTGAGCTTTGCTGTTGGAAAACCACATCTGTGTCTGATTTTCAGCTGTAGTAGATGCTTTCGCCTCAAACAAGTCCAATGTATTATGTTAGGTTTGTCAAATATTCAGATTGAACAAATACTCTTTGATTTTAGAGGGAATGTGTGTTGGTTTAGTTATGTAGTGGTAAACTGATGAAGTAACACTCCCTATACTTTCAATACATTTTTCTGCAAAAGGTGGGTAAACTGTAGAGCAAAACATTATACCAAATAACGTGGCACATCACTTTAATTGATCCTAATTGTCTGTAGGAAAGGTGAGTGTGACAAAATAGTCCTTCAATGTCTTTCATGATTCACTGATGTCCAAACTCACCTGCCCAAGTCATTACTCCTAACAGCATTCCTACAATACAGACATCAGAAATTAACAAAAGGCAGTACTTTATTGGTGGCATTGTTTCAATCACAGTAATATATATGTAATCAATAGAGATCAGAGATGACTGAACCGAGGATAACAGTACAACAGGAAGGATCAGGTGAGAGAGATGGAGAACGGGAGAGAAACAGAGAGAGATGGAGAACGGGAGAGAAACAGAGATGGAGAACGGGAGAGAAACAGAGAGAGATGGACAACGGAAGAGAAACGGAGTGCAATAGAGAGAGAGATTGAGGGCACAAAGTGAAAGGATTTGTGATTAGGACCCGTAGTTTTTCCTGGCTGTATAAGTCAGTTCCTGCTAAGCTGCCAGAGGATCAGAACCACATTTCACTTCTCTACTACTCATAGTTCTGCTGTTACCATGAGAACCACACTTCTCTACTACTCATAGTTCTGCTGTTACCATGAGAACCACACTTCTCTACTACTCATAGTTCTGCTGTTACCATGAGAACCACACTTCTCTACTACTCATAGTTCTGCTGTTACCATGAGAACCACACTTCTCTACTACTCATAGTTCTGCTGTTACCATGAGAACCACACTTCTCTACTACTCATAGTTCTGCTGTTACCATGAGAACCACACTTCTCTACTACTCATAGTTCTGTTGTTACCGTGAGAACCACACTTCTCTACTACTCATAGTTCTGCTGTTACCGTGGGGACAGAGGTGAGTGTCATGTGACTTCATAACACGGGAGGGAACTGGACGGTTGATAAAATGCCTGTAAAACACAACATTGGCTCTATGGACATTCCCGTTGAATTGGTTTCAAACATGAAGCAAAGAACAATGTTTTCTCAACGTTGCCTGTATGTTGACTGAATGATTTTTGAGGTGCATAGCAGGATACTCCTTGCAATTATCACATTGGTGACCACTGGTTTATCAGACAGCAGGTTGGACTGCACACACTATGAGGCACAGGTGTGTGTGTGTGAATCTAGTTTCCTGTTTGTGTGTGTGTGAATCCAGTTTCCTGTTTGTGTGTGTGTGAATCTAGTTTCCTGTGTGTGTGTGTGTGTGAATCTAGTTTCCTGTTTGTGTGTGTGTGAATCTAGTTTCCTGTTTGTGTGTGTGTGAATCCAGTTTCCTGTTTGTGTGTGTGTGAATCTAGTTTCCTGTTTGTGTGTGTGTGAATCTAGTTTCCTGTTTGTGTGTGTGTGAATCTAGTTTCCTGTTTGTGTGTGTGTGAATCTAGTTTCCTGTTTGTGTGTGTGTGTGTGAATCTAGTTTCCTGTTTGTGTGTGTGTGAATCTAGTTTCCTGTTTGTGTCTGTGTGTGTGAATCTAGTTTCCTGTGTGTGTGTGGTGTGTGTGTGAATCTAGTTTCCTGTGTGTGTGTGTGTGAATCTAGTTTCCTGTTTGTGTGTGTGTGAATCTAGTTTCCTGTGTGTGTGTGGTGTGTGTGTGAATCTAGTTTCCTGTTTGTGTGTGTGTGTGAATCTAGTTTCCTGTTTGTGTGTGTGTGTGAATCTAGTTTCCTGTTTGTGTGTGTGTGTGTATACAGTCAGTCTCTTTGTCCACTCCATATTGAGTTGGTACCCTGAGGTTAGGGTAGGGTCAGGTGTGGAGGCCGGGCTGGAGCCTGGGGCTCAGGTAGTGGTCTGTACCCTCTGGTGGAGAGCCTCAGCCTTGGTCCGCAGGCTACGAAACTCCTCCTGGATGGAATCTGTCAGGGCCTTCCTCATCTCCATCTGTGTGATGGAGTAGAACCAAAAATGTGATCATATTACTGCAGTGCTAGCCTCCCTACACTGGCTTCCTGTCAAAGCAAGGGCTGATTTCAAGGTTTTACTGCTAACCTACAAAGCATTACATGGGCTTGTTCCTACCTATCTCTCTGATTTGGTCCTGCCTAACATACCTACACGTACGCTACGGTCACAAGACGCAGGCCTCCTAATTGTCCCTAGAATTTCTAAGCAAACAGCTGGAGGCAGGGATTTCTCCTATAGAGCTCCATTTTTATGGAACGGTCTGCCTACCCATGTCAGAGACACAAACTCGGTCTCAACCTTTAAGTCCTTACTGAAGACTCATCTCTTCATGGAAGTCTCTCTAATATGCTCAGACATTTGTCAGGAGGTTAGGAAGTGCAGCTCAGTTTCCACCTCATTTTGTGGGCAGTGAGCACATAGCCTGTCTTCTCTTGAGAGCCATGTCTGCCTACGGCGGCCTTTCTCAATAGCAAGGCTACGCTCACTGAGTCTGTACATAGTCAAAGCTTTCCATAAGTTTGGGTCAGTCACAGTGGTCAGGTATTCTGCCGCTGTGTATTCTCTGTGTAGGGCCAACTAGCATTCTAGTTTGCTCTGTTTGTTGTTAATTCTTTCCAATGTGTCAAGTAATTATCTTTTTGTTTTCTCATGGTTTGGGTCTAATTGTGTTGCTGTCCTGGGGCTCTGTGTTGCTGGCTGAGGGGAATCTCTCTGTAGGTCGGGGCTTTACTAAAGAAGGTTTAGGAATCACTTCCTTTTAGTTTGTTTTAGAATTTAACGTTTATTTTCTGGATTTTGCTAATTAACGGGCAAAATTCGTACTAATTCTACTCTGCACTATTGGTGGTTTTGTGTTTGTGTAACTTCACAGTCCTATTTGGGGTTTTGTGTTGTACACTGGGAATGTTTTTGCGGAATTCTGCATGCAAAATCTACATTTGGTGTTTGTCCCATTTTGTGAGTTCTTGGTTGGTATTTTCATTTACTATGGATCCCCATTAGTTCCTGTCAAGGCAGCAGCTACTCTTCCTGGGGTTTATTATGGATCCCCATTAGTTCCTGTCAAGGCAGCAGCTACTCTTCCTGGGGTTTATTTTGGATCCCCATTAGTTCCTGCCAAGGCAGCAGCTACTCTTCCTGGGGTTTATTATGGATCCCCATTAGTTCCTGCCAAGGCAGCAGCTACTCTTCCTGGGGTTTATTATGGATCCCCATTAGTTCCTGTCAAGCCAGCAGCTACTCTTCCTGCGGTTTATTATGGATCCCCATCAGCAGCTACTCTTCCTGGGGTTTATTATGGATCCCCATCAGTCCCTGCCAAGGCAGCAGCTACTCTTTCTGGGACCCAGCAACATTAAGGCAGTTATACAATTTTAAAAACATTACATTCACAACAGATTTCACAACACATTAAGTGTGTGCCCTCAGGCCCCAACTCCACTATCATATATCTACAGAACTAAATCCATGTGTACGTGTGTATAGGGTGTATGTTATTGTGACTATGTTTTTGTTACTTCACAGTCCCCGCTCTTCCACAAGGTGTATTTTTATCTGTTGAAATGGTGAGCGGACTCCACACCTCACAACATAAAGGTCAATGGGTTCTATAACTGATTCAGGTATTTTCAGCCAGATCCTAATTAGTATGTTGAACTTCAGTTCCTTTTGATGGCATGGAAGGCCCTTCGTCTCTCAGATCATTCACAACTGTGTGGAAGTCACCTGTGGCGCTGATGTGCTCAAACTGAGGGGCTTAGGGCTTTAAACTTACTCATGGGGCGGCAGGTAGCCTAGTAGCCTAGTGGTTAGAGTGTAGAGGAGGCAGGTAGCCTAGTGGTTAGAGTGTAGGGGCGGCAGGTAGCCTAGTGGTTAGAGTGTAGAGGAGGCAGGTAGCCTAGTGGTTAGAGTGTAGAGGCGGCAGGGTAGCCTAGTGGTTAGAGTGTAGAGGAGGCAGGGTAGCCTAGTGGTTAGAGTGTAGAGGTGGCAGGGTAGCCTAGTGGTTAGAGTGTAGAGGCGGCAGGGTAGCCTAGTGGTTAGAGTGTAGGGGCGGCAGGTAGCCTAGTGGTGAGAGTGTAGAGGAGGCAGGGTAGCCTAGTGGTTAGAGTGTAGAGGTGGCAGGGTAGCCTAGTGGTTAGAGTGTAGAGGAGGCAGGGTAGCCTAGTGGTTAGAGTGTAGAGGTGGCAGGGTAGCCTAGTGGTTAGAGTGTAGAGGCGGCAGGGTAGCCTAGTGGTTAGAGTGTAGGGGCGGCAGGTAGCCTAGTGGTGAGAGTGTAGAGGTGGCAGGTAGCCTAGTGGTTAGAGTGTAGGGGCGGCAGGTAGCCTAGTGGTTAGAGTGTAGAGGTGGCAGGTAGCCTAGTGGTTAGAGTGTAGAGGTGGCAGGTAGCCTAGTGGTTAGAGTGTAGAGGTGGCAGGGTAGCCTAGTGGTTAGAGTGTAGGGGCGGCAGGTAGCCTAGTGGTTAGAGTGTAGGGGCGGCAGGTAGCCTAGTGGTTAGAGTGTAGGGGCGGCAGGTAGCCTAGTGGTTAGAGTGTAGGGGCAGGAACCGAAATCGAATCCCTGAGCTGACAAGGTAAAAATCTGTTGTTCTGCCCCTGAACGAGGCAGTTAACCCGCTGTTCCCCGGTAGGCCATTACTGAAAATATGAAATATGAACTGACTTGCCTAGTTAAATAAAGGTTACATTTAAAAAACAAATTTAAACTTACTCTTTAAAGTTGTAACAGTAGAATCCACAAGGTGATATTTCTATATTGGGTAGTACATCGTCAGTTCCTCATGTCAGTCATTACAGACCTTAAAGATATGTATAACTTCTCAGAAAATGTCCAGATCAACATGCCAGCTACCGTTTTTATAGTTAGTTTTTTTTAACCTAACCTAATTTTTTGTCACTCAAATATCACAAACACACATTTAAACATGGCAAAATATATATAATTGCAAGAAAATTTGGTTTGGTTTGTTTGTCAGATTCGGATGTACAGGGTGAATACGTGGTCTGTTGTAGGGTATTTTTTAAGTCATTTAAGCACAAATTCTTATTTTCAATGACGGCCTAGGAACAGTGGGTTAACTGGTCTAGGAACAGTGGGTTAACTGGTCTAGGAACAGTGGGTTAACTGGCCTAGGAACAGTGGGTAAACTGGCCTAGGAACAGTGGGTTAACTGCCTTGTTCAGGGGCAGAGCGACAGATTTGTACCTTGTCAGCTCAGGGATGGGAACTTGCAATCTTTCGGTTACTAGTCCAACGCTCTAACCACTAGGCTACCTGCCTCTAACCACTAGGCTACCTGCCTCTAACCACTAGGCTACCTGCCTCTAGCCACTAGTCTACCTGCCTCTAGCCACTAGGCTACCTGCCTCTAGCCACTAGGCTACCTGCCGGTTACTAGTCCAACGCTCTAACCACTAGGCTACCTGCCTCTAACCACTAGGCTACCTGCCTCTAACCACTAGGCTACCTGCCTCTAACCACTAGGCTACCTGCTGGTTACTTGTCCAACGCTCTAACCACTAGGCTACCTGCCTCTAACCACTAGGCTACCTGCCTCTAACCACTAGGCTACCTGCCTCTAACCACTAGGCTACCTGCCTCTAACCACTAGGCTACCTGCTGGTTACTAGTCCAACGCTCTAACCACTAGGCTACCTGCCTCTAACCACTAGGCTACCTGCTGGTAACTAGTCCAATGCTCTAACCACGAGGCTACCTGCTGGTTACTAGTCCAACGCTCTAACCACCAGGCTACCTGCTGGTTACTAGTCCAACACTCTAACCACTAGGCTACCTGCTGGTTACTAGTCCAATGCTCTAACCACTAGGCTACCTGACGCCCCTACGCTCTAACCACTAGGCTACCTGCCTCTAACCACTAGGCTACCTGCCTCTAACCACTAGGCTACCTGCCTCTAACCACTAGGCTACCTGCTGGTTACTTGTCCAACGCTCTAACCACTAGGCTACCTGCCTCTAACCACTAGGCTACCTGCCTCTAACCACTAGGCTACCTGCCTCTAACCACTAGGCTACCTGCCTCTAACCACTAGGCTACCTGCTGGTTACTAGTCCAACGCTCTAACCACTAGGCTACCTGCCTCTAACCACTAGGCTACCTGCTGGTTACTAGTCCAACGCTCTAACCACTAGGTTACCTGCCTCTAACCACTAGGCTACCTGCTGGTAACTAGTCCAATGCTCTAACCACGAGGCTACCTGCTGGTTACTAGTCCAACGCTCTAACCACCAGGCTACCTGCTGGTTACTAGTCCAACACTCTAACCACTAGGCTACCTGCTGGTTACTAGTCCAATGCTCTAACCACTAGGCTACCTGCCTCTAACCACTAGGCTACCTGCCGGTTACTAGTCCAACGCTCTAACCACTAGGCTACCTGCCTCTAACCACTAGGCTACCTGCCGGTTACTAGTCCAACGCTCTAACCACCAGGCTACCTGCTGGTTACTAGTCCAACGCTCTAACCACTAGGCTATCTGCCAGTTACTAGTCCAACTCTCTAACCACTAGGCTACCTGACGCCCCTACGCTCTAACCACTAGGCTACCTGACGCCCCTACGCTCTAACCACTAGGCTACCTGCCGGTTACTAGTCCAACTCTCTAACCACTAGGCTACCTGCTGGTTACTAGTCCAACTCTCTAACCACTAGGCTACCTGCTGGTTACTAGTCCAACTCTCTAACCACTACGTTACCTGACGCCCCTACGCTCTAACCACTAGGCTACCTGCCGGTTACTAGTCCAACGCTCTAAATCTGCCGGTTACTAGTCCAACTCTCTAACCACTAGGCTAACTGCTGGTTACTAGTCCAACGCTCTAACCACCAGGCTACCTGCATCTAACCACTAGGCTACATGCCGGTTACTAGTCCAACGCTCTAACCACTAGGCTACCTGCTGGTTACTAGTCCAACGCTCTAACCACTAGGCTACCTGCCGGTTACTAGTCCAACTCTCTAACCACTAGGCTACCTGACGCCCCTACGCTCTAACCACTAGGCTACCTGCCGGTTACTAGTCCAACGCTCTAACCACCAGGCTACCTGCATCTAACCACTAGGCTACCTGCCGGTTACTAGTCCAACGCTCTAACCACTAGGCTACCTGACGCCCCTACGCTCTAACCACTAGGCTACCTGCGGTTACTAGTCCAACGCTCTAACCACCAGGCTACCTGCCGGTTACTAGTCCAACGCTCTAACCACTAGGCTACCTGCCTCTAACCACTAGGCTACCTGCCTCTATCCACTAGGCTACCTGCTGGTTACTGACCCAACGCTCTAACCACTAGGCTACCTGCTGGTTACTGACCCAACGCCCTAACCACTAGGCTACCTGCTGGTTACTGGCCCAACACTCTAACCACTAGGCTACCTGACGCCCCAACGCTCTAACCACTAGGCTACCTGCTGGTTACTAGTCCAACGCTCTAACCACCAGGCTACCTGCCGCCCATTTTGGTAAAAAGCCAATTTGACATTTACTCACTGAGGAAATGTAGGAGTCTGCTGTTAAAGAGGATTTACCCAAGGTTGCTGTTGATGCATATCCCAGAGTAGGTATTGGGGTTGAATGTCTCCACTTTTGTGGATTGGTGCGATCAGTCCTTGTTTCTAAATATTGGGGAAGATGCCAGAGCGAACATCACATTTGATTTGCCTGCTGGTGGGCAAAGGAAGTTCTCACACTCCTAGATGTTTTCCACATGGTTGTGTTACCGGCTGAATTTAAAATGGATTCCAAAGAAAACAGAAACACGACACTGGCTTACACACAATACCCCATAATGTCAAAGTGGAATTATGTTTTATGAAATGTTTTGAAATTAATTAGAAATGAAAAGCTGAAATGTTTTAAATATTCAACCCCTTTATTTTGGAAAACCTAAATAAGTTCAGGAGTAAAAATGTACTTAACAAGTCACATAATAAGTTGCGTGGATTTACTCTGTGTGTAATAATAGACGCACCGTCACATTCCCCATCAAAATCTGTCAATTTAATCTAGAGAGATATCTTTTGGGGATTCGTCTCAATCCACGCACTTCCGCATCTGCTGTGAAAGGTGACATAGTTAGAGACGACGTCTGTAGCGTCCGAACGGTTTGACCTACAAACTATTATGACCCATGACCTTTCTATGGAAAGGGGAACACGGTGGTTTTCTCTGGTTTGCTCTACGACAGGACTCATCTGAAGGTAACCAGTTTTTAAAAAGCAAATGGAAATATGAAGGTTGTTTTGTGTCAACTCAAATATATGGGGTTAAATATGTGTAGATTTACTTCAGAATGTTGTCTTTGGATGTATCATTTACTGTCCTTATCACCATTAATAATGAGTTCTTCAATGTAGTAATATTTAAATGCCAAAATTCTATATTTTATCAAATCATTGTTGTTTATTTTTCATACCTAAAGGTGTCCTAACATTCTAAATCAAATGGCTAAATGATCCATAGTATGACCGTCTTAAAACATGTCAGTTTAGCACCACCCCTCCACCAACGTCTTAGACTCTAAAGAATCAACAGGGGTTCTTAAAAGTAACCTCGTCCCACACATACAATTATCTGTAAGGTCCCTCAGTCGAGCATGGAATTTAAGGCACAGATTCGAGCACAAAGATCAGGGGGGTTTCCAAAGCCTCGCAAAGAAGGGGACCTATTGGTAGATGGGTAAAAATGTAAAAAGCAGACAGAATATTCCTTTGAACATGTTGAAGTTATTAATTAAACCCAGTCACTACAAAGACACAAGCGTCCTTCCTAACCCAGTTGCTGGAGAGGAAGGAAACCACTCAGGGATTTCACCATGAGGCCAATGGTGACTTTAAAACAGTTACAGAGTTAAATGGCTGTGATAGGAGAAAACTGTGGATGGTTCAACAACATTGTAGTTAATCCACAATACTAACCTAATTGACAGAGTGAACATTTCTTTAGATTTTTTATTTAAGTAAGCAAGCCAGTTAAGAACAAATTCTTATTTACAATGATGGCCTACCAAAAGGCCTCCTGCGGGGATGGGGGCTCGGTGTAAAAATAAATTAAATAGAAATATACGACAAAAAACACATCACGACAAGAGAGACAACACTACATAAAGAGAGACAACACTACATAAAGAGAGACAACACTACATAAAGAGACAACACTACATAAAGAGAGACAACACAACACTACATAAAGAGAGACCACAACACTACATAAAGAGAGACAACACTACATAAAGAGAGACAACACTACATAAAGAGAGACCACAACACTACATAAAGAGAGACAACACTACATAAAGAGAGACAACACTACATAAAGAGAGACAACACAACACTACATAAAGAGAGACAACACGACATAAAGAGAGACAACACTACATAAAGAGAGACAACACTACATAAAGAGAGACCACAACATAAAGAGAGACCACAACACTACATAAAGAGAGACAACACTACATAATGAGACAACACTACATAAAGAGAGACACCACAACACTACATAGAGACAACACAACACTACATAAAGAGAGCCAACACAACATAAAGAGAGACAACACTACACTACATAAAGAGAGACAACACTACATAAAGAGAGACAACACAACATAAAGAGAGACAACACTACACTACATAAAGAGAGACAACACTACACTACATAAAGAGAGACAACACTACATAAAGAGAGACAACACTACATAAAGAGAGACAACACTACATAAAGAGAGACAACACTACATAAAGAGAGACAACACTACATAAAGAGAGACAACACTACATAAAGAGAGACCACACTACATAAAGAGAGACAACACTACATAAAGAGAGACAACACTACACTACATAAAGAGAGACAACACTACATAAAGAGAGACCACACTACATAAAGAGAGACAACACTACATAAAGAGAGACAACACTACATAATGAGAGACAACACTACATAAAGAGAGACAACACTACATAAAGAGAGACAACACTACATAAAGAGAGACAACACTACATAAAGAGAGACCACACTACATAAAGAGAGACAACACTACATAAAGAGAGACAACACTACACTACATAAAGAGAGACAACACTACATAAAGAGAGACCACACTACATAAAGAGAGACAACACTACATAAAGAGAGACAACACTACATAATGAGAGACAACACTACATAAAGAGAGACAACACAACACTACATAAAGAGAGACAACACTACATAATGAGAGACAACACTACATAAAGAGAGACAACACAACACTACATAAAGAGAGACAACACTACATAAAGAGACAACACTACATAAAGAGAGACCACAACACTACATAAAGAGAGACAACACTACATAAAGAGAGACAACACTACATAATGAGAGACAACACTACATAAAGAGAGACAACACAACACTACATAAAGAGAGACAACACTACATAAAGAGACAACACTACATAAAGAGAGACAACACTACATAAAGAGAGACAACACGACATAAAGAGAGACAACACTACATAAAGAGAGACAACACTACATAAAGAGAGACAACACTACATAAAGAGAGACACCACAACACTACATAAAGAGAGACCACAACACTACATAAAGAGAGACAACACTACATAGAGACAACACAACACTACATAGAGACAACACTACATAAAGAGAGACTACACTACATAAAGAGAGACCACAACATAAAGAGAGACCACAACACTACATAAAGAGACAACACTACATAAAGAGAGACCACAACACTACATAAAGAGAGACAACACTACATAATGAGACAACACTACATAAAGAGAGACACCACAACACTACATAGAGACAACACAACACTACATAAAGAGAGCCAACACAACATAAAGAGAGACAACACTACACTACATAAAGAGAGACAACACTACATAAAGAGAGACAACACTACATAAAGAGAGACAACACTACATAAAGAGAGACAACACTACACTACATAAAGAGAGACAACACTACACTACATAAAGAGAGACAACACTACATAAAGAGAGACAACACTACATAAAGAGAGACAACACTACATAAAGAGAGACAACACTACATAAAGAGAGACAACACTACATAAAGAGAGACAACACTACATAAAGAGAGACCACACTACATAAAGAGAGACCACACTACATAAAGAGAGACAACACTACATAAAGAGAGACAACACTACACTACATAATGAGAGACAACACTACATAAAGAGACAACACTACATAAAGAGAGACCACAACACTACATAAAGAGAGACAACACTACATAAAGAGAGACAACACTACATAATGAGAGACAACACTACATAAAGAGAGACAACACAACACTACATAAAGAGAGACAACACTACATAAAGAGAGACCACAACACTACATAAAGAGAGACAACACTACATAAAGAGAGACAACACTACATAATGAGAGACAACACTACATAAAGAGAGACAACACAACACTACATAAAGAGAGACAACACTACATAATGAGAGACAACACTACATAAAGAGAGACAACACAACACTACATAAAGAGAGACAACACTACATAAAGAGACAACACTACATAAAGAGAGACCACAACACTACATAAAGAGAGACAACACTACATAAAGAGAGACAACACTACATAATGAGAGACAACACTACATAAAGAGAGACAACACAACACTACATAAAGAGAGACAACACTACATAAAGAGACAACACTACATAAAGAGAGACAACACTACATAAAGAGAGACAACACGACATAAAGAGAGACAACACTACATAAAGAGAGACAACACTACATAAAGAGAGACAACACTACATAAAGAGAGACACCACAACACTACATAAAGAGAGACCACAACACTACATAAAGAGAGACAACACTACATAGAGACAACACAACACTACATAGAGACAACACTACATAAAGAGAGACTACACTACATAAAGAGAGACCACAACATAAAGAGAGACCACAACACTACATAAAGAGACAACACTACATAAAGAGAGACCACAACACTACATAAAGAGAGACAACACTACATAATGAGACAACACTACATAAAGAGAGACACCACAACACTACATAGAGACAACACAACACTACATAAAGAGAGCCAACACAACATAGAGACAACACTACACTACATAAAGAGAGACAACACTACATAAAGAGAGACAACACTACATAAAGAGAGACAACACTACACTACATAAAGAGAGACAACACTACACTACATAAAGAGAGACAACACTACATAAAGAGAGACAACACAACACTACATAAAGAGAGACAACACAACACTACATAAAGAGACAACACTACACTACATAAAGAGAGACACCACAACACTACATAATGAGAGACCTAAGACAACATAGCAACACAACATGACAACAACATGGTAGCAACACAACATGACAACAACATGGTAGCAACACAACATGACAACAACATGGTAGCAACACAACATGACAACAACATGGTAGCAACACAACATGACAACAACATGGTAGCAACACAACATGTCAGCAACATGGTAGCAACACAACATGACAACAACATGGTAGCAACACAACATGACAACAACATGGTAGCAAGACAACATGGCAGCAACCTGGTAGCAACACAACATGACAACAACATGGTGGCAACACAACATGACAACAACATGGTAGCAACACAACATGGCAGCAGCACAACATGTCAACAACATGGTAGCAATACAACATGGCAGCAGCACAACATGACAACAACATGGTAGCAGCACAACATGTCAACAACATGGAAGCAACACAATATGGCAGCAGCACAGCACAACATGGTAGCAGCACAAAACAGGGTACAAACATTATTGGGCACAGACAACAGCCACAACTGTCAGTAAGAGTCTTTGGATGAAGAGATTGAGATAAAACTGTCCAGTTTGAGTGTTTGTTGCTGCAGCGAACTGAAAAGAGGAGCGACCAGGGATGTGTGTGCTTCGGGGACCTTTAACAGAATGTGACTGGCAGAACGTGTGTTGTATGTGGAGGATGAGGGCTGCAGTAGATGTCTCAGATAGGGGGTAGTGAGGCCTAAGAGGGTTTTATAAATAAGCATCAACCAGTGGGTCTTGCGACAGGTATACAGAGATGACCAGTTTACAGAGGAGTATAGAGTGCAGTGATGTGTCCTATAACGAGCATTTGTGGCAAATCTGATGGCCGAATGGTAAAGAATATCTAGCCACTCGAGGGGCACCCTTACCTGCCGATCTATAAATGATGTCTCCATAATCTAGCATGGGTTGGACGGTCATCTGAATCAGGGTTAGTTTGGCAGCTGGTGTGAAAGAGGAGCGATTTCTGATAGAGGAAACCAAGTCTAGATTTAACTTTACCCTGCAGCTTTAATATGTGCTGAGAGAAGGACAGTGTACCGTCTAGCCATACTCCCAAGTACTTGTATGAGGTGAGTACCTCAAGCTCTAAACCCTCAGAGGTAATAATCACACCTGTGGGGAGAGGGGCATTCTTCTTACCAAACCTTTGTTTTGGAGGTGTTCAGAACAAGGTTAAGGGCAGAGAAAGCTTGTTGGACACTAAAAAAGCTTTGCTGTAGAGCATTTAACACAAAATCCGGGGAGGGGCCAGCTGAGTATAAGACTGTATCATCAGTGTGTACTGTCTTTAGTCCCCCCCCAGTGTGTACTGTCATTACTCCTATCCCAGTGTGTACTGTCTTTAGTCCCCCCCCAGTGTGTACTGCCTTTAGTCCACACCCAGTGTGTACTGTACTGTCTTTAGTCCTAACCCAGTGTGTACTGTCTTTAGTCCCCCCCCAGTGTGTACTGTCTTTAGTCCACCCCCAGTGTGTACTGTCTTTAGTCCCCCCCCAGTGTGTACTGTCTTTAGTCCCCCCAATGTGTGTACTGTCTTTAGTCCCCCCCAATGTGTACTGTCTTTAGTCCTACTCCAGTGTGTACTGTCTTTAGTCCCCCCAGTGTGTACTGTCTTTAGTCCCACCCCAGTGTGTACTGTCTTTAGTCCCCCCCCAGTGTGTACTGTCTTTAGTCCCACCCCCGTGTATACTGTCTTTAGTCCCCCCCAGTGTGTACTGTCTTTAATCCCCCCAGTGTGTACTGTCTTTAGTCCCCCCCAGTGTGTACTGTCTTTAGTCCCCCCAGTGAGTACTGTCTTTAGTCCTACCCCAGTGTGTACTGTCTTTAGTCCTACCCCAGTGTGTACTGTACTGTCTTTAGTCCTACCCCAGTGTGTACTGTCTTTAGTCCCCCCCAGTGTGTACTGTCTTTAGTCCCACCCCAGTGTGTACTGTCTTTAGTCCCACCCCAGTGTGTACTGTCTTTAGTCCCACCCCAGTGTGTACTGTCTTTAGTCCCACCCCAGTGTGTACTGTCATTAGTCCCACCCCAGTGTGTACTGTCTTTAGTCCCACCCCAGTGTGTACTGTCTTTAGTCCCACCCCAGTGTGTACTGTCTTTAGTCCCACCCCCGTGTATACTGTCTTTAGTCCCCCCAGTGTGTACTGTCTTTAGTCCCCCCCAGTGTGTACTGTCTTTAGTCCCCCCAGTGTGTACTGTCTTTATTCCCCCCAGTGTGTACTGTCTTTAGTCCCACCCCAGTGTGTACTGTCTTTAGTCCCACCCCAGTGTGTACTGTCTTTAGTCCCACCCACGTATATACTGTCTTTAGTCCCCCCAGTGTGTACTGTCTTTAGTCCCCCCAGTGTGTACTGTCTTTAGTCACCCCCAGTGTGTACTGTCTTTAGTCCCCCCCAGTGTGTACTGTCATTACTCCTATCCCAGTGTGTACTGTCTTTAGTCCCCCTCAGTGTGTACTGTCTTTAGTCCCACCCACGTGTATACTGTCTTTAGTCCCCCCCAGTGTGTACTGTCTTTAGTCCCCCCCAGTGTGTACTGTCATTACTCCTATCCCAGTGTGTACTGTCTTTAGTCCCCCCTCAGTGTGTACTGTCTTTAGTCCCACCCACGTGTATACTGTCTTTAGTCCCCCCAGTGTGTACTGTCTTTAGTCCCCCCAGTGTGTACTGTACTGTCTTTAGTCCCCACCAGTGTGTACTGTACTGTCTTTAGTCCCCCCAGTGTGTACTGTCTTTAGTCCCCCCCCAGTGTGTACTGTCTTTAGTCCCCCCCAGTGTGTACTGTCTTTAGTCCCCCCCAGTGTGTACTGTCATTACTCCTATCCCAGTGTGTACTGTCTTTAGTCCCCCCTCAGTGTGTACTGCCTTTAGTCCACACCCAGTGTGTACTGTACTGTCTTTAGTCCTACCCCAGTGTGTACTGTCTTTAGTCCCCCCCCAGTGTGTACTGTCTTTAGTCCCCCCCCAGTGTGTACTGTCTTTAGTCCCCCCCCAGTGTGTACTGTCTTTAGTCCCCCGCCAGTGTGTACTGTCTTTAGTCCCCCACAGTGTGTACTGTCTTTAGTCCCACCCCAGTGTATACTGTGTTTAATCCCACCCCAGTGTGTACTGTCTTTAGTCCCCCCCAGTGTGTACTGTCTTTAGTCCCCCCCCCCCAGTGTGTACTGTCGTTAGTCCCACCCCCGTGTATACTGTCTTTAGTCCCCCCAGTGTGTACTGTCTTTAGTCGCACCCCAGTGTGTACTGTCTTTAGTCCCCCCCCAGTGTGTACTGTCTTTAGTCCCACCCCAGTGTGTACTGTGTTTAGTCCTACCCCAGTGTGTACTGTCTTTAGTCCCCCCAGTGTGTACTGTCTTTAGTCCCACCCCCGTGTATACTGTCTTTAGTCCCCCCAGTGTGTACTGTCTTTAATCCCCCCAGTGTGTACTGTCTTTAGTCCTAACCCAGTGTGTACTGTCTTTAGTCCCCCCCAGTGTGTACTGTCTTTAGTCCCCCCAGTGAGTACTGTCTTTAGTCCTACCCCAGTGTGTACTGTCTTTAGTCCTACCCCAGTGTGTACTGTACTGTCTTTAGTCCTACCCCAGTGTGTACTGTCTTTAGTCCCACCCCAGTGTGTACTGTCTTTAGTCCCACCCAAGTGTGTACTGTCTTTAGTCCCACCCCAGTGTGTACTGTCTTTAGTCCCACCCCAGTGTGTACTGTCTTTAGTCCCACCCCAGTGTGTACTGTCTTTAGTCCCACCCCAGTGTGTACTGTACTGTCTTTAGTCCTACCCCAGTGTGTACTGTCTTTAGCCCCCCCCCAGTGTGTACTGTCTTTAGTCCCACCCCAGTTTGTACTGTCTTTAGTCCCACCCCAGTGTGTACTGTCTTTAGTCCCACCCCAGTGTGTACTGTCTTTAGTCCCACCCCAGTGTGTACTGTCTTTAGTCCCACCCCAGTGTGTACTGTCTTTAGTCCCACCCCAGTGTGTACTGTCATTAGTCCCACCCCAGTGTGTACTGTCTTTAGTCCCACCCCAGTGTGTACTGTCTTTAGTCCCACCCCAGTGTGTACTGTCTTTAGTCCCACCCCAGTGTGTACTGTCTTTAGTCCCACCCCAGTGTGTACTGTCTTTAGTCCCACCCCAGTGTGTACTGTCTTTAGTCCCACCCCCGTGTATACTGTCTTTAGTCCCCCCCAGTGTGTACTGTCTTTAGTCCCCCCCCAGTGTGTACTGTCTTTAGTCCCCCCCAGTGTGTACTGTCTTTATTCCCCCCCAGTGTGTACTGTCTTTAGTCCCACCCCAGTGTATACTGTGTTTAGTCCTACCCCAGTGTGTACTGTCTTTAGTCCCCCCCAGTGTGTACTGTCTTTAGTCCCACCCACGTGTATACTGTCTTTAGTCCCCCCAGTGTGTACTGTCTTTAGTCCCCCCAGTGTGTACTGTACTGTCTTTAGTCCCCCCAGTGTGTACTGTACTGTCTTTAGTCCCCCCCCAGTGTGTACTGTCTTTAGTCCCACCCCAGTGTATACTGTGTTTAGTCCTACCCCAGTGTGTACTGTCTTTAGTCCCCCCCAGTGTGTACTGTCTTTAGTCCCACCCACGTGTATACTGTCTTTAGTCCCCCCAGTGTGTACTGTCATTAGTCCCCCCAGTGTGTACTGTCTTTAGTCCCCCCCAGTGTGTACTGTCATTACTCCTATCCCAGTGTGTACTGTCTTTAGTCCCCCCCAGTGTGTACTGCCTTTAGTCCACACCCAGTGTGTACTGTACTGTCTTTAGTCCTACCCCAGTGTGTACTGTCTTTAGTCCCCCCCCAGTGTGTACTGTCTTTAGTCCACCCCCAGTGTGTACTGTCTTTAGTCCCCCCCCAGTGTGTACTGTCTTTAGTCCCCCCAATGTGTGTACTGTCTTTAGTCCCCCCCCCCGTGTGTACTGTCTTTAGTCCCCCCCCCCAGTGTGTACTGTCTTTAGTCCCACCCCAGTGTGTACTGTCTTTAGTCCCCCCCCAGTGTGTACTGTCTTTAGTCCCACCCCCGTGTATACTGTCTTTAGTCCCCCCAGTGTGTACTGTCTTTAATCCCCCCAGTGTGTACTGTCTTTAGTCCCCCCAGTGTGTACTGTCTTTAGTCCCCCCAGTGAGTACTGTCTTTAGTCCTACCCCAGTGTGTACTGTCTTTAGTCCTACCCCAGTGTGTACTGTACTGTCTTTAGTCCTACCCCAGTGTGTACTGTCTTTAGTCCCCCCCCAGTGTGTACTGTCTTTAGTCCCACCCCAGTGTGTACTGTCTTTAGTCCTAACCCCAGTGTGTACTGTCTTTAGTCCCACCCCAGTGTGTACTGTCTTTAGTCCCACCCCAGTGTGTACTGTCATTAGTCCCACCCCAGTGTGTACTGTCTTTAGTCCCACCCCAGTGTGTACTGTCTTTAGTCCCACCCCAGTGTGTACTGTCTTTAGTCCCACCCCCGTGTATACTGTCTTTAGTCCCCCCAGTGTGTACTGTCTTTAGTCCCCCCCAGTGTGTACTGTCTTTAGTCCCCCCAGTGTGTACTGTCTTTATTCCCCCCAGTGTGTACTGTCTTTAGTCCCACCCCAGTGTGTACTGTCTTTAGTCCCACCCCAGTGTGTACTGTCTTTAGTCCCACCCACGTGTATACTGTCTTTAGTCCCCCCAGTGTGTACTGTCTTTAGTCCCCCCAGTGTGTACTGTCTTTAGTCACCCCCAGTGTGTACTGTCTTTAGTCCCCCCCAGTGTGTACTGTCTTTAGTCCCCCCAGTGTGTACTGTCTTTAGTCCCCCCAGTGTGTACTGTCATTACTCCTATCCCAGTGTGTACTGTCTTTAGTCCCCCTCAGTGTGTACTGTCTTTAGTCCCACCCACGTGTATACTGTCTTTAGTCCCCCCAGTGTGTACTGTCTTTAGTCCCCCCAGTGTGTACTGTACTGTCTTTAGTCCCCACCAGTGTGTACTGTACTGTCTTTAGTCCCCCCAGTGTGTACTGTCTTTAGTCCCCCCCCAGTGTGTACTGTCTTTAGTCCCCCCCAGTGTGTACTGTCTTTAGTCCCCCCAGTGTGTACTGTCATTACTCCTATCCCAGTGTGTACTGTCTTTAGTCCCCCTCAGTGTGTACTGCCTTTAGTCCACACCCAGTGTGTACTGTACTGTCTTTAGTCCTACCCCAGTGTGTACTGTCTTTAGTCCCCCCAGTGTGTACTGTCTTTAGTCCCCCCCAGTGTGTACTGTCTTTAGTCCCCCGCCAGTGTGTACTGTCTTTAGTCCCCCACAGTGTGTACTGTCTTTAGTCCTACCCCAGTGTGTACTGTCTTTAGTCCCCCCAGTGTGTACTGTCTTTAGTCCACCCCCAGTGTGTACTGTCTTTAGTCCCCCCCCAGTGTGTACTGTCTTTAGTCCCCCAATGTGTGTACTGTCTTTAGTCCCCCCCAATGTGTACTGTCTTTAGTCCTACTCCAGTGTGTACTGTCTTTAGTCCCCCCCCAGTGTGTACTGTCTTTAGTCCCACCCCAGTGTGTACTGTCTTTAGTCCCCCCCCCAGTGTGTACTGTCTTTAGTCCCACCCCGTGTATACTGTCTTTAGTCCCCCCAGTGTGTACTGTCTTTAATCCCCCCAGTGTGTACTGTCTTTAGTCCCCCCCAGTGTGTACTGTCTTTAGTCCCCCCCAGTGAGTACTGTCTTTAGTCCTACCCCAGTGTGTACTGTCTTTAGTCCTACCCCAGTGTGTACTGTACTGTCTTTAGTCCTACCCCAGTGTGTACTGTCTTTAGTCCCCCCCCCAGTGTGTACTGTCTTTAGTCCCCCCCCAGTGTGTACTGTCTTTAGTCCCCCGCCAGTGTGTACTGTCTTTAGTCCCCCACAGTGTGTACTGTCTTTAGTCCCACCCCAGTGTATACTGTGTTTAATCCCACCCCAGTGTGTACTGTCTTTAGTCCCCCCCAGTGTGTACTGTCTTTAGTCCCCCCCCAGTGTGTACTGTCGTTATTCCCACCCCCGTGTTTACTGTCTTTAGTCCCCCCCCAGTGTGTACTGTCTTTAGTCGCACCCCAGTGTGTACTGTCTTTAGTCCCCCCCCAGTGTGTACTGTCTTTAGTCCCACCCCAGTGTGTACTGTGTTTAGTCCTACCCCAGTGTGTACTGTCTTTAGTCCCCCCCCAGTGTGTACTGTCTTTAGTCCCACCCCCGTGTATACTGTCTTTAGTCCCCCCCAGTGTGTACTGTCTTTAATCCCCCCCAGTGTGTACTGTCTTTAGTCCTAACCCAGTGTGTACTGTCTTTAGTCCCCCCAGTGTGTACTGTCTTTAGTCCCCCCAGTGAGTACTGGCTTTAGTCCTACCCCAGTGTGTACTGTCTTTAGTCCTACCCCAGTGTGTACTGTACTGTCTTTAGTCCTACCCCAGTGTGTACTGTCTTTAGTCCCACCCCAGTGTGTACTGTCTTTAGTCCCACCCAAGTGTGTACTGTCTTTAGTCCCACCCCAGTGTGTACTGTCTTTAGTCCCACCCCAGTGTGTACTGTCTTTAGTCCCACCCCAGTGTGTACTGTCTTTAGTCCCACCCCAGTGTGTACTGTACTGTCTTTAGTCCTACCCCAGTGTGTACTGTCTTTAGCCCCCCCCCAGTGTGTACTGTCTTTAGTCCCACCCCAGTTTGTACTGTCTTTAGTCCCACCCCAGTGTGTACTGTCTTTAGTCCCACCCCAGTGTGTACTGTCTTTAGTCCCACCCCAGTGTGTACTGTCTTTAGTCCCACCCCAGTGTGTACTGTCTTTAGTCCCACCCCAGTGTGTACTGTCATTAGTCCCACCCCAGTGTGTACTGTCTTTAGTCCCACCCCAGTGTGTACTGTCTTTAGTCCCACCCCAGTGTGTACTGTCTTTAGTCCCACCCCAGTGTGTACTGTCTTTAGTCCCACCCCAGTGTGTACTGTCTTTAGTCCCACCCCAGTGTGTACTGTCTTTAGTCCCACCCCGTGTATACTGTCTTTAGTCCCCCCCCAGTGTGTACTGTCTTTAGTCCCCCCCCAGTGTGTACTGTCTTTAGTCCCCCCCCAGTGTGTACTGTCTTTATTCCCCCCAGTGTGTACTGTCTTTAGTCCCACCCCAGTGTATACTGTGTTTAGTCCTACCCCAGTGTGTACTGTCTTTAGTCCCCCCCAGTGTGTACTGTCTTTAGTCCCACCCACGTGTATACTGTCTTTAGTCCCCCCCAGTGTGTACTGTCTTTAGTCCCCCCCAGTGTGTACTGTACTGTCTTTAGTCCCCCCAGTGTGTACTGTACTGTCTTTAGTCCCCCCCCAGTGTGTACTGTCTTTAGTCCCACCCCAGTGTATACTGTGTTTAGTCCTACCCCAGTGTGTACTGTCTTTAGTCCCCCCCCCAGTGTGTACTGTCTTTAGTCCCACCCACGTGTATACTGTCTTTAGTCCCCCCCAGTGTGTACTGTCATTAGTCCCCCCCCAGTGTGTACTGTCTTTAGTCCCCCCCCAGTGTGTACTGTCATTACTCCTATCCCAGTGTGTACTGTCTTTAGTCCCCCCCAGTGTGTACTGCCTTTAGTCCACACCCAGTGTGTACTGTACTGTCTTTAGTCCTACCCCAGTGTGTACTGTCTTTAGTCCCACCCCAGTGTGTACTGTCTTTAGTCCACCCCCAGTGTGTACTGTCTTTAGTCCCCCCCAGTGTGTACTGTCTTTAGTCCCCCCAATGTGTGTACTGTCTTTAGTCCCCCCCAATGTGTACTGTCTTTAGTCCTACTCCAGTGTGTACTGTCTTTAGTCCCCCCCAGTGTGTACTGTCTTTAGTCCCACCCCAGTGTGTACTGTCTTTAGTCCCCCCCCAGTGTGTACTGTCTTTAGTCCCACCCCCGTGTATACTGTCTTTAGTCCCCCCCAGTGTGTACTGTCTTTAATCCCCCCAGTGTGTACTGTCTTTAGTCCCCCCCAGTGTGTACTGTCTTTAGTCCCCCCCAGTGAGTACTGTCTTTAGTCCTACCCCAGTGTGTACTGTCTTTAGTCCTACCCCAGTGTGTACTGTACTGTCTTTAGTCCTACCCCAGTGTGTACTGTCTTTAGTCCCCCCAGTGTGTACTGTCTTTAGTCCCACCCCAGTGTGTACTGTCTTTAGTCCCACCCCAGTGTGTACTGTCTTTAGTCCCACCCCAGTGTGTACTGTCTTTAGTCCCACCCCAGTGTGTACTGTCATTAGTCCCACCCCAGTGTGTACTGTCTTTAGTCCCACCCCAGTGTGTACTGTCTTTAGTCCCACCCCAGTGTGTACTGTCTTTAGTCCCCCCCCAGTGTGTACTGTCTTTATTCCCCCCCAGTGTGTACTGTCTTTAGTCCCACCCCAGTGTGTACTGTCTTTAGTCCCACCCCAGTGTGTACTGTCTTTAGTCCCACCCACGTGTATACTGTCTTTAGTCCCCCCCAGTGTGTACTGTCTTTAGTCCCCCCCAGTGTGTACTGTCTTTAGTCACCCCCAGTGTGTACTGTCTTTAGTCCCCCCCCAGTGTGTACTGTCTTTAGTCCCCCCAGTGTGTACTGTCTTTAGTCCCCCCAGTGTGTACTGTCTTTAGTCCCCCCCAGTGTGTACTGTCATTACTCCTATCCCAGTGTGTACTGTCTTTAGTCCCCCCTCAGTGTGTACTGTCTTTAGTCCCACCCACGTGTATACTGTCTTTAGTCCCCCCCAGTGTGTACTGTCTTTAGTCCCCCCCAGTGTGTACTGTACTGTCTTTAGTCCCCACCAGTGTGTACTGTACTGTCTTTAGTCCCCCCAGTGTGTACTGTCTTTAGTCCCCCCCCAGTGTGTACTGTCTTTAGTCCCCCCAGTGTGTACTGTCTTTAGTCCCCCCAGTGTGTACTGTCATTACTCCTATCCCAGTGTGTACTGTCTTTAGTCCCCCTCAGTGTGTACTGCCTTTAGTCCACACCCAGTGTGTACTGTACTGTCTTTAGTCCTACCCCAGTGTGTACTGTCTTTAGTCCCCCCCCCAGTGTGTACTGTCTTTAGTCCCCCCCAGTGTGTACTGTCTTTAGTCCCCCGCCAGTGTGTACTGTCTTTAGTCCCCCACAGTGTGTACTGTCTTTAGTCCCACCCCAGTGTATACTGTGTTTAATCCCACCCCAGTGTGTACTGTCTTTAGTCCCCCCCCAGTGTGTACTGTCTTTAGTCCCCCCCCCCAGTGTGTACTGTCGTTAGTCCCACCCCCGTGTATACTGTCTTTAGTCCCCCCCCAGTGTGTACTGTCTTTAGTCGCACCCCAGTGTGTACTGTCTTTAGTCCCCCCAGTGTGTACTGTCTTTAGTCCCACCCCAGTGTGTACTGTGTTTAGTCCTACCCCAGTGTGTACTGTCTTTAGTCCCCCCAGTGTGTACTGTCTTTAGTCCCACCCCCGTGTATACTGTCTTTAGTCCCCCCAGTGTGTACTGTCTTTAATCCCCCCCAGTGTGTACTGTCTTTAGTCCTAACCCAGTGTGTACTGTCTTTAGTCCCCCCCCAGTGTGTACTGTCTTTAGTCCCCCCCAGTGAGTACTGTCTTTAGTCCTACCCCAGTGTGTACTGTCTTTAGTCCTACCCCAGTGTGTACTGTACTGTCTTTAGTCCTACCCCAGTGTGTACTGTCTTTAGTCCCACCCCAGTGTGTACTGTCTTTAGTCCCACCCAAGTGTGTACTGTCTTTAGTCCCACCCCACTGTGTACTGTCTTTAGTCCCACCCCAGTGTGTACTGTCTTTAGTCCCACCCCAGTGTGTACTGTCTTTAGTCCCACCCCAGTGTGTACTGTACTGTCTTTAGTCCTACCCCAGTGTGTACTGTCTTTAGCCCCCCCCCCCAGTGTGTACTGTCTTTAGTCCCACCCCAGTTTGTACTGTCTTTAGTCCCACCCCAGTGTGTACTGTCTTTAGTCCCACCCCAGTGTGTACTGTCTTTAGTCCCACCCCAGTGTGTACTGTCTTTAGTCCCACCCCAGTGTGTACTGTCTTTAGTCCCACCCCAGTGTGTACTGTCATTAGTCCCACCCCAGTGTGTACTGTCTTTAGTCCCACCCCAGTGTGTACTGTCTTTAGTCCCACCCCAGTGTGTACTGTCTTTAGTCCCACCCCAGTGTGTACTGTCTTTAGTCCCACCCCAGTGTGTACTGTCTTTAGTCCCACCCCCGTGTATACTGTCTTTAGTCCCACCCCAGTGTGTACTGTCTTTAGTCCCCCCCAGTGTGTACTGTCTTTAGTCCCCCCCCAGTGTGTACTGTCTTTATTCCCCCCCCAGTGTGTACTGTCTTTAGTCCCACCCCAGTGTATACTGTGTTTAGTCCTACCCCAGTGTGTACTGTCTTTAGTCCCCCCCCCAGTGTGTACTGTCTTTAGTCCCACCCACGTGTATACTGTCTTTAGTCCCCCCCAGTGTGTACTGTCATTACTCCTATCCCAGTGTGTACTGTCTTTAGTCCCCCCCCAGTGTGTACTGCATTTAGTCCACACCCAGTGTGTACTGTACTGTCTTTAGTCCTACCCCAGTGTGTAATGTCTTTAGTCCCCCCCAGTGTGTACTGTACTGTCTTTAGTCCCACCCCAGTGTGTACTGTCTTTAGTCCCCTCCCAGTTAGGGGGAGTGATGAGCTCTACAGCAGAGTCTCACAACTCAATCGCTGGTTGAAAACTGTTTTCTGCCCCTCCGAAAAGTTAGAATTTGTAGATAATTGGCCCTCTTTTTGGGACTCACCCACAAACAGGACCAAGCCTGACCTGCTGAGGAGTGACGGACTCCATCCAAGCTGGAGGGGTGCTCTCATCTTATCTACCAACATAGACAGGGCTCTAACTCCTCTAGCTCCACAATGAAATAGGGTGCAGGCCAGGCAGCAGGCTGTTAGCCAGCCTGCCAGCATAGTGGAGTCTGCCACTAGCATAGTCAGTGTAGTCAGCTCAGCTATCACCATTGAGACCGTGTCTGTGCCTCGACCTAGGTTGCGCAAAACTAAACATGGCGGTGTTCGCCTTAGCAATCTCACTAGGATAAAGACCACCTCCATTCCTGTCATTATTGAAAGAGATCATGATACCTCACATCTCAAAATAGGGCTACTTAATGTTAGATCCCTTACTTCAAAGGCAATTATAGTCAATGAACTAATCACTGATCATAATCTTGATGTGATTGGCCTGACTGAAACATGGCTTAAGCCTGATGAATTTACTGTGTTAAATGAGGCCTCACCTCCTGGCTACACTAGTGACCATATCCCCCGTGCATCCCGCAAAGGCGGAGGTGTTGCTAACATTTACGATAGCAAATTTCAATTTACAAAAAAAAAAAATGATGTTTTCGTCTTTTGAGCTTCTAGTCATGAAATCTATGCAGCCTACTCAATCACTTTTTATAGCTACTGTTTACAGGCCTCCTGGGTCATATACAGCGTTCCTCACTGAGTTCCCTGAATTCCTATCGGACCTTGTAGTCATAGCAGATAATATTCTAATCTTTGGTGACTTTAATATTCACATGGAAAAGTCCACAGACCCACTCCAAAAGGCTTTCGGAGCCATCATCGACTCAGTGGGTTTTGTCCAACATGTCTCTGGACCCACTCACTGTCACAGTCATACGCTGGACCTAGTTTTGTCCCATGGAATAAATGTTGTGGATCTTAATGTTTTTCCTCATAATCCAGGACTATCGGACCACCATTTTATTACGTTTGCAATTGCAACAAATAATCTGCTCAGACCCCAACCAAGGAACATCAAAAGTCGTGCTATAAATTCACAGACAACACAAAGATTCCTTGATGTCCTTCCAGATTCCCTCTGTCTACCCAATGACACCAGAGGACAAAAATCAGTTAACCACCTAACTGAGGAACTCAATTTAACCTTGCGCAATACCCTAGATGCAGTTGCACCCCTAAAAACTAAAAACATTTCTCATAAGAAACTAGCTCCCTGGTACACAGAAAATACCCGAGCTCTGAAGCAAGCTTCCAGAAAATTGGAACGGAAATGGCGCCACACCAAACTGGAAGTCTTCCGTCTAGCTTGGAAAGACAGTACCGTGCAGTACCGAAGAGCCCTTACTGCTGCTCGATCATCCTATTTTTCTAACTTAATTGAGGACAATAAGAACAATCCAAAATTCCTTTTTGATACGGTCGCAAAGCTAACTAAAAAGCAGCATTCCCCAAGAGAGGATGACTTTCACTTTAGCAGTGATAAATTCATGAACTTCTTTGAGGAAAAAATTATGATTATTAGAAAGCAAATTACAGACTCCTCTTTAAATCTGCGTATTCCTTCAAAGCTCAGTTGTCCTGAGTCTGCACAACTCTGCGTGGACCTAGGATCAAGAGAGACGCTCAAGTGTTTTAGTACTATATCTCTTGACACAATGATGAAAATAATCATGGCCTCTAAACCTTCAAGCTGCTTACTGGACCCTATTCCAACTAAACTACTGAAAGAGCTGCTTCCTGTGCTTGGCCCTCCTATGTTGAACATAATAAACGGCTCTCTATCCACCGGATGTGTACCAAACTCACTAAAAGTGGCAGTAATAAAGCCTCTCTTGAAAAAGCCAAACCTTGACCCAGAAAATATAAAAAACTATCGGCCTATATCGAATCTTCCATTCCTCTCAAAAATCTTAGAAAAGGCTGTTGCTCAGCAACTCACTGCCTTCCTGAAGACAAACAATGTATATGAAATGCTTCAGTCTGGTTTTAGACCCCATCATAGCACTGAGACGGCACTTGTGAAGGTGGTAAATGACATTTTAATGGCATCGGACCGAGGCTCTGCATCTGTCCTCGTGCTCCTAGACCTTAGTGCTGCTTTTGATACCATCGATCACCACATTCTTTTGGAGAGATTGGAAACCCAAATTGGTCTACACGGACAAGTTCTGGCCTGGTTTAGATCTTATCTGTCGGAAAGATATCAGTTTGTCTCTGTGGATGGTTTGTCCTCTGACAAATCAACTGTAAATTTCGGTGTTCCTCAAGGTTCCGTTTTAGGACCGCTGTTGTTTTCACTATATATTTTACCTCTTGGGGATGTTATTCGAAAACATAATGTTAACTTTCACTGCTATGCGGATGATACACAGCTGTACATTTCAATGAAACATGGTGAAGCCCCAAAATTGCCCTCGCTAGAAGCATGTGTTTCAGACATAAGGAAGTGGATGGCAGCAAACTTTCTACTTTTAAACTCGGATAAAACAGAGATGCTTGTTCTAGGTCCCAAGAAACAAAGAGATCTTCTGTTGAATCTGACAATTAATCTTAATGGTTGTACAGTCATCTCAAATAAAACTGTGAAGGACCTCGGCGTTACTCTGGACCCTGATCTCTCTTTTGAAGAACATATCAAGACCATTTCAAGGACAGCTTTTTTCCATCTACGTAACATTGCAAAAATCAGAAACTTTCTGTCCAAAAATGATGCAGAAAAATTAATCCATGCTTTTGTCACTTCTAGGTTAGACTACTGCAATGCTCTACTTTCCGGCTACCCGGATAAAGCACTAAATAAACTTCAGTTAGTGCTAAATACGGCTGCTAGAATCCTGACTAGAACCAAAAAATTTGATCATATTACTCCAGTGCTAGCCTCCCTACACTGGCTTCCTGTCAAAGCAAGGGCTGATTTCAAGGTTTTACTGCTAACCTACAAAGCATTGCATGGGCTTGCTCCTACCTATCTCTCTGATTTGGTCCTGCCGTACATACCTACACGTACGCTACGGTCACAAGACGCAGGCCTCCTAATTGTCCCTAGAATTTCTAAGCAAACAGCTGGAGGCAGGGCTTTCTCCTATAGAGCTCCATTTTTATGGAACGGTCTGCCTACCCATGTCAGAGACGCAAACTCGGTCTCAACCTTTAAGTCTTTACTGAAGACTCATCTCTTCAGTGGGTCATATGATTGAGTGTAGTCTGGCCCAGGAGTGGGAAGGTGAACGGAAAGGCTCTGGAGCAACGAACCACCCTTGCTGTCTCTGCCTGGCCGGTTCCCCTCTTTCCACTGGGATTCTCTGCCTCTAACCCTATTACAGGGGCTGAGTCACTGGCTTGCTGGGGCTCTCTCATGCCGTCCCTGGAGGGGGTGCGTCACCTGAGTGGGTTGATTCACTGATGTGGTCATCCTGTCTGGGTTGGCGCCCCCCCCCCTTGGGTTGTGCCGTGGCGGAGATCTTTGCGGGCTATACTCAGCTTTGTCTCAGGATGGTAGGTTGGTGGTTGAAGATATCCCTCCAGTGGTGTGGGGGCTGTGCTTTGGCAAAGTGGGTGGGGTTATATCCTTCCTGTTTGGCCCTGTCCGGGGGTGTCCTCGGGTGGGGCCACAATGTCTCCTGACCCCTCCTGTCTCAGCCTCCAGTATTTATGCTGCAGTAGTTTATGTGTCGGGGGGCTGGGGTCAGTTTGTTATATCTGGAGTACTTCTCCTGTCCAATTCGGTGTCCTGTGTGAATCTAAGTGTGCGTTCTCTAATTCTCTCCTTCTCTCTCTCGGAGGACCTGAGCCCTAGGACCATGCCCCAGGACTACCTGACATGATGACTCCTTGCTGTCCCCAGTCCACCTGGCCGTGCTGCTGCTCCAGTTTCAACTGACCTGAGCCCTAGGACCATGCCCCAGGACTACTTGACATGATGACTCCTTGCTGTCCCCAGTCCACCTGGCCGTGCTGCTGCTCCAGTTTCAACTGTTCTGCCTTATTATTATTCGACCATGCTGGTCATTTATGAACATTTGAACATCTTGGCCATGTTCTGTTATAATCTCTACCCGGCACAGCCAGAAGAGGACTGGCCACCCCATATAGCCTGGTTCCTCTCTAGGTTTCTTCCTAGGTTTTGGCTTTTCTAGGGAGTTTTTCCTAGCCACCGTGCTTCTACACCTGCATTGCTTGCTGTTTGGGGTTTTAGGCTGGGTTTCTGTACAGCACTTTGAGATATCAGCTGATGTACGAAGGGCTATATAAATAAATTTGATTTGATTTGATTTGTACTGTCATTAGTCCCACCCCAGTGTGTACTGTCTTTAGTCCCCCCCAGTGTGTACTGTCTTTAGTCCCTCCACAGTGTGTACTGTCTTTAGTCCCCCCCAATGTGTACTGTCTTTATTCCTACCCCAGTGTGTACTGTCTTTAGTCCCCCCCAGTGTGTACTGTCTTTAATCACCCCCAGTGTGTACTGTCTTTAGTCCCCCCCCAGTGTGTACTGTCTTTAGTCCCCCCCAGTGTGTACTGTACTGTCTTTAGTCCCACCCCAGTGTGTACTGTCTTTAGTCCCAGCCCAGTGTGTACTGTCTTTAGTCCTACCCCAGTGTGTACTGTCTTTAGTCCCACCCCAGTGTGTACTGTACAGTCTTTAGTCCACACCCAGTGTGTACTGTACTGTCTTTAGTCCCCCCCAGTGTGTACTGTACTGTCTTTAGTCCCCCCCAGTGTGTACTGTCTTTAGTCCCCCCCAGTGTGTACTGTCTTTAGTCCCACCCCAGTGTGTACTGTCTTTAGTCCCACCCCAGTGTGTACTGTCTTTAGTCCCACCCCAGTGTGTACTGTCTTTAGTCCCACCCCAGTGTGTACTGTCTTTAGTCCCACCCCAGTGTGTACTGTCTTTAGTCCTACCCCAGTGTGTACTGTCTTTAGTCCCACCCCAGTGTGTACTGTACTGTCTTTAGTCCTACCCCAGTGTGTACTGTACTGTCTTTAGTCCCACCCCAGTGTGTACTGTACTGTCTTTAGTCCTACCCCAGTGTGTACTGTCTTTAGTCCCACCCCAGTGTGTACTGTCTTTAGTCCCACCCCAGTGTGTACTGTCTTTAGTCCTACCCCAGTGTGTACTGTACTGTCTTTAGTCCTACCCCAGTGTGTACTGTCTTTAGTCCCACCCCAGTGTGTACTGTACTGTCTTTAGTCCTACCCCAGTGTGTACTGTACTGTCTTTAGTCCCACCCCAGTGTGTACTGTACTGTCTTTAGTCCCCCCCCAGTGTGTACTGTCTTTAGTCCCACCCCAGTGTGTACTGTCTTTAGTCCCCCCCCAGTGTGTACTGTCTTTAGTCCCCCCCCAGTGTGTACTGTCTTTAGTCCCCCCCCAGTGTGTACTGTCTTTAGACCTACCCCAGTGTGTACTGTACTGTCTTTAGTCCTACCCCAGTGTGTACTGTCTTTAGTCCCACCCCAGTGTGTACTGTCTTTAGTCCCACCCCAGTGTGTACTGTCTTTAGTCCCACCCCAGTGTGTACTGTCTTTAGTCCCACCCCAGTGTGTACTGTCTTTAGTCCCCCCATTGTGTACTGTCTTTAGTCCCCCCCCAGTGTGTACTGTCTTTAGTCCCCCCCAGTGTGTACTGTCTTTAGTCCTACCCCAGTGTGTACTGTCTTTAGTCCCCCCCAGTGTGTACAGTCTTTAGTCCCACCCCAGTGTGTACTGTCTTTAGTCCCCCCCCAGTGTGTACTGTCTTTAGTCCTACCCCAGTGTGTACTGTCTTTAGACCTACCCCAGTGTGTACTGTACTGTCTTTAGTCACCCCACAGTGTGTACTGTCTTTAGTCCCCCCCAGTGTGTACTGTCTTTAGTCCCCCCCCAGTGTGTACCGTCTTTAGTCCTACCCCAGTGTGTACTGTCTTTAGTCCCACCCCAGTGTGTACTGTCTTTAGTCCCACCCCAGTGTGTACTGTCTTTAGTCCCACCCCAGTGTGTACTGTCTTTAGTCCCAACCCAGTGTGTACTGTCTTTAGTCCCCCCCATTGTGTACTGTCTTTAGTCCCCCCCCAGTGTGTACTGTCTTTAGTCCCCCCCCAGTGTGTTCTGTCTTTAGTCCTACCCCAGTGTGTACTGTACTGTCTTTAGTCCCCCCCAGTGTGTACTGTCTTTAGTCCCACCCCAGTGTGTACTGTCTTTAGTCCCCCCCAGTGTGTACTGTCTTTAGTCCAACCCCAGTGTGTACTGTACTGTCTTTAGTCCTACCCCAGTGTGTACTGTACTGTCTTTAGTCCCACCCCAGTGTGTACTGTACTGTCTTTAGTCCTACCCCAGTGTGTACTGTCTTTAGTCCCCCCCCAGTGTGTACTGTCTTTAGTCCCCCCCAGTGTGTACTGTCTTTAGTCCCACCCCAGTGTGTACTGTCTTTAGTCCCCCCCCAGTGTGTACTGTCTTTAGTCCTACCCCAGTGTGTACTGTCTTTAGACCTACCCCAGTGTGTACTGTACTGTCTTTAGTCACCCCACAGTGTGTACTGTCTTTAGTCCCCCCCAGTGTGTACTGTCTTTAGTCCCACCCCAGTGTGTACTGTCTTTAGTCCCCCCCAGTGTGTACTGTCTTTAGTCCAACCCCAGTGTGTACTGTACTGTCTTTAGTCCTACCCCAGTGTGTACTGTACTGTCTTTAGTCCCACCCCAGTGTGTACTGTACTGTCTTTAGTCCTACCCCAGTGTGTACTGTACTGTCTTTAGTCCCCCCCAGTGTGTACTGTCTTTAGTCCTACCCCAGTGTGTACTGTCTTTAGTCCCCCTCCAGTGTGTACTGTCTTTAGTCCTACCCCAGTGTGTACTGTCTTTAGTCCCCCCCAGTGTGTACTGTACTGTCTTTAGTCCTACCCCAGTGTGTACTGTACTGTCTTTAGTCCCCCCCCCCTGTGTGTACTGTCTTTAGTCCTACCCCAGTGTGTACTGTACTGTCTTTAGTCCTACCCCAGTGTGTACTGTCTTTAGTCCTACCCCAGTGTGTACTGTACTGTCTTTAGTCCTACCCCAGTGTGTACTGTACTGTCTTTAGTCCCCCCCCTGTGTGTACTGTCTTTAGTCCTACCCCAGTGTGTACTGTACTGTCTTTAGTCCTACCCCAGTGTGTACTGTCTTTAGTCCTACCCCAGTGTGTACTGTACTGTCTTTAGTCCCCCCACAGTGTGTACCGTCTTTAGTCCCCCCCAGTGTGTACTGTCTTTAGTCCCACCCCAGTGTGTACTGTCTTTAGTCCCCCCCAGTGTGTACTGTCTTTAGTCCCCCCCAGTGTGTACTGTCTTTAGTCCCCCCCCAGTGTGTACTGTCTTTAGTCCCCCCAGTGTGTACTGTCTTTAGTCCCCCCCAGTGCCTACTGTCTTTAGTCCCCCCCCAGTGTGTACTGTCTTTAGTCCCCCCCCAGTGTGTACTGTCTTTAGTCCCCCCAGTGTGTACTGTCTTTAGTCGCCCCCAGTGTGTACTGTCTTTAGTCCCCCCCCAGTGTGTACTGTCTTTAGTCCCCCCAGTGTTTACTGTCTTTAGTCCCCCCAGTGTGTACTGTCTTTAGTCCCCCCAGTGTGTACTGTCTTTAGTCCCCCCAGTGTGTACTGTCTTTAGTCCCCCCAGTGTTTAATGTCTTTAGTTCCCCCAGTGTGTACTGTCTTTAGTCCCCCCAGTGTGTACTGTCTTTAGTCCCACCCCAGTGTGTACTGTCTTTAGTCCCCCCCCCAGTGTGTACTGTCTTTAGTCCCCCCATTGTGTACTGTCTTTAGTCCCCCCAGTGTGTACTGTCTTTAGTCCCCCCCAGTGTGTACTGTCTTTAGTCCAACCCCAGTGTGTACTGTACTGTCTTTAGTCCCACCCCAGTGTGTACTGTACGGTCTTTAGTCCCACCCAAGTGTGTACTGTACGGTCTTTAGTCCCACCCCAGTGTGTACTGTACTGTCTTTAGTCCTACCCCAGTGTGTACTGTACTGTCTTTAGTCCCCCCCAGTGTGTACTGTCTTTAGTCCTACCCCAGTGTGTACTGTCTTTAGTCCCCCTCCAGTGTGTACTGTCTTTAGTCCTACCCCAGTGTGTACTGTCTTTAGTCCTACCCCAGTGTGTACTGTACTGTCTTTAGTCCTACCCCAGTGTGTACTGTCTTTAGTCCTACCCCAGTGTGTACTGTACTGTCTTTAGTCCCCCCACAGTGTGTACTGTCTTTAGTCCCCCCCAGTGTGTACTGTCTTTAGTCCCACCCCAGTTTGTACTGTCTTTAGTCCCACCCCAGTGTGTACTGTCTTTAGTCCCCCCCCCAGTGTGTACCGTCTTTAGTCCCCCCCAGTGTGTACTGTCTTTAGTCCCACCCCAGTGTGTACTGTCTTTAGTCCCACCCCAGTGTGTACTGTCTTTAGTCCCCCTCCAGTGTGTACTGTCTTTAGTCCTACCCCAGTGTGTACTGTCTTTAGTCCCCCCCAGTGTGTACTGTACTGTCTTTAGTCCTACCCCAGTGTGTACTGTACTGTCTTTAGTCCCCCCTGTGTGTACTGTCTTTAGTCCTACCCCAGTGTGTACTGTACTGTCTTTAGTCCTACCCCAGTGTGTACTGTCTTTAGTCCTACCCCAGTGTGTACTGTACTGTCTTTAGTCCTACCCCAGTGTGTACTGTACTGTCTTTAGTCCCCCCCCTGTGTGTACTGTCTTTAGTCCTACCCCAGTGTGTACTGTACTGTCTTTAGTCCTACCCCAGTGTGTACTGTCTTTAGTCCTACCCCAGTGTGTACTGTACTGTCTTTAGTCCCCCCACAGTGTGTACCGTCTTTAGTCCCCCCAGTGTGTACTGTCTTTAGTCCCACCCCAGTGTGTACTGTCTTTAGTCCCCCCAGTGTGTACTGTCTTTAGTCCCCCCAGTGTGT